>NW_016107890.1:509868-583605 GCF_001604975.1 Cebus imitator | reverse complement strand
TGGGATTACAGGCACGCGCCACCAAGCCCAGCTAATTTTTTGTATTTTTAGTAGAGACGGGGTTTCACCATGTTGACCAGGATGGTCTCGATCTCTTGACCTCGTGATCCACCTGCCTCAGCCTCCCAAAGTGCTGGGATTACAGGCTTAAGCCAAGCTCACAGTCTTAAACAACAGTTTGATTTCACATTTGCTCAAGCTCACATGATTATTAAACTTGTCCTAATAGCCAATGGCATTCTCTCTTTCCTTTTTCCCTAGGGCTTTGTGCCAACCCACAAGGTTTGGTGCCTAATGCTATCTGGCAAACTGATGATACTCATATCCACCCTTTAGATGTTTGAAGTTTCTCCATGTTACCGTGGGCACTTATACAGGCTTAATACAAGCTACCCCCTGGACAGGACCGAGAAAAAACTAAAGATGCAATTTTTCATTTGTTTAAATCTATTAAAACTTTAGGCCTTCCACAAACTATAAAAACTGATAATGGACCTTCCTATCTTAGTGCTACATATGCATTGCAACTTTAACACATACAGCATAAAACTAGCATCCCTTATAACTCAACCGGTCAGGCCATTATGAAACAAGCTCATCAAACTCTTAACGAATATCTTAATAAACAAAAAATGGGGAATATGGAGCTCTCTCCTTGAGAACAGGACCTGTCCTAGAGAATCAACCAGCAATGACGGTGATGACTCAGAAGGCACCTGACATTACCTGAGGACAGCTAAAGAAATTGAATCAACAAGCAACTATCCAGCTTCCTGCCGTGGAAGCCCCTGCAACTGCAGAGAACCGGTTTCTTATGTATCTGGCAGTAAGTGGAAGAACATCTGAGAAAGTAAGACAGGTGTGGTTGTTAGGGTGGCTGGTAATTCTTATCCTTTGCCAAGTGGGATCAGCTCAAGAACATGTTTGTTGGCGTCATGTTCTAAATCCCTTTGTTTTTAACGTTATTACATGGTGGGATGCTGACCCACCTTTGTCATCTAATGATATTTCTTGAACAGGAGGTCAATAGATGCTCCTGTCTTACCCCTTAATAGAAAATTTGAGATGGATTAAACTTAATGACTTCTTGACTTTATTATATAATATTCCCCCTCTTTGTTTTTCCACAATAGCACATGACAAGTGTGTTACTCTCATTCCTCAGAAGTATCTTTACTATCAGCCCAGAAAAGGATGCTAAGCTTGCAAATTTGGCCTTTATTTCTGCTGTTACTACTAATCTTACTGAGGTCTCTAATGAAGCTACACAAGTGCCTGATCTTCCTGTATGCCGTCTGAGTAGGGACTGGTGATACAAGTTTGAGGCCATCTGCTGCTCTCCATGCGGACAACCTGCACCACGCCAAGGGCCTCTGTTTGATTATGGCACCTTACTTGATTGGACTTCCTATGGTTATCTTATGTCTTCAAATCAAACTATTGGATTTAGGAGTCACTCCAATAGTTCAATCACCTGGTCAGAGTATGAGCTTTCAGGGCCAATATTACAACTAAAAGGGAAACAAGCTTTAAGCCCTGCTCATACCCAAATTTGGAGACTAGGTCTTCCTTTTTTTGAGCAGGTTATTTCACATGGTGAGTACAATACTAGTAACTATACCTTCTTTTTGCAGAATAATGTTACTGACACAGTGCCGATTTGTACTATGCGCCCTTATACACTTCTGTTTGGGCAAGGTGTTCCTAACATAGAGCAGAATCAGTCCTTTTATAATATTAAATACCAGTAGCTGGTATGCTACATGCTTGTCTCATCAAAATGTTATACAGTTAAATATAACCTATTTCGTGATCTAATATGGTGAGCAGAATTGTGGCTGCCTGTAAATTTAACCCAAAGCTGGGAAGGAGATTCCAGCTTATAGTTATTTAGAAAAGCACATCTGCAATGGGCTTATCACGACCTTTTGTCTTCTCAAATTTCCACTCTTGAGTGTCAATTAAAGAAACAACTTGAAGAATGGTGGCAGCAATACAAACAAGTACCCTTCAGCAATTACAAGCAGGCTTTCAATGGTTAAACCCAAACACTTGATTGTCTGGGTTAAACATACACATTTGGATGATGGTCGCTATACTTATTCTTGTTTGTATCTGTTTGCTAGGCATCTGCAGATGGCCCTGTGCTGCCACCAGACACATCTACAACCAGAGAAAAACAATAGAAGCTTACCTTGCATTGAATGACCAGCATGCTCTAAGAATTAAAGAAGAGGGAGATGTAGGGGGCACATGGCAACATAGTCAAGCGTATGTACATGGCATTTGAGGTCGGGCATGGAAAAACACTGAGGCACTGTGTATGTTATTTTTGCATGGGAATGAAACTCCTTGACCCTAAAAACAGGACAGGGAGTGGGGTGTGTAGTGTGATAAGGAATGCTGAAAACAGCCTCCTGGGAATGTAGTTTGAGTGTGTACAAGGTCACAGGCGCCTCAGCAACCCACCTCAAAGGACCATCTAGTGGATATTTGTAGCTGATACAAGCCCTTTCAATAAATACTTGATGGACAGATGCTAAGGTAGACTCTCTTAGAAGAGCTATCCCCTATTCCCGCTCAGCTAGAACTGTCTGAGTACTTCGTTCTTGGAGTTTGCTGCAAGCTATAAGCTCTGCACTCCTGTAAGACCACAAAAATGCAGAGACTCCCTTAATACTGTGGCCCTCAGGAGTTTCTCACTCCCACACTAGTCCATACTCAGCCTCCGAAACTTAATTCAAAATTACCGTTTAACGTACAACTCGTAATTGACTAATGTCAGTGGAAATCTACGCCAAGGAGGTAATGATCAACACATCTAAAAGACCATTTGTTTTCAGATATACAACAATAGCATAAGCATTCTGTCTAGAAAGTTTCTGTGAAGCATCTCTTTAAAATGAATTTGTTTCTATGGACACCAAAAGCATCCGGCCACTTTACGCCTACAGGAGATCTCAGAGCCAAGTCTTGGTAGCAGAGAGCCAAGGAGGAGTGACATGGGAGTCAGTGTGGTTGAAAGAGTGACATTTCCTGGGGGGCCCTTGGGCTACGCTTCTGAAGGATGCAGCTCTAAGAGCTTCTCAGAAACAACAAACTAAGCAGGGGTTTTACGTCTTACCCAAAGCACCTCTCTTTATCCTGCTGGTTGACTTTGTATCTATTCAGAGCTAGTCAGTTTACACGTCTGGCCAATGTCACACTACGTTGCTATGCCCTAAAACAGTTTCACATCCCCTATATACCTCCTACCTTCCTACTGTGGTGAGAGAATAAACGTTCCAGTCCACATTTAGAGAAAATAAAAATCTGGACAGAGTTGGGTGAAGTCACCTGGACAGCTCTTGCAGATCGCCAAAAGGACTCAATAAAAACAGCATGTTAAGGCTGCTCTGCCGGTGGAGTGAGTAGCCATACTTTTATTCCTTTACTTTCCTAATAAACTTGCTTTCACTTTACTGTATGGATTCGCTTCAAATTGTTTCTGTGTATTTGTTATATGTGATGTTTATATATATATACACATATATATGTGTTGTGTGTGATGTTTATATATATACACATATATATGTGCTGTGTGTGATGTTTATATATGAGTGTATTTATATGTGTTGTGTATAATGTTTATACACAATGTTATTGACAGCTTTTAACAACTGCGTAACGTATAATCCTGTAAGCAAACTTTGGAGTATGCTTGTTTCTCTCTACTTGATTTCTTCAGAATTTGGAAACTATCTGTTTTCTTAACTTATGGCAATATAGTTATTTGCATAAGTGCAATAAGAATCTGTTTTCATTTGTAACAGGACACAATTGGAGAAACTGGTTATTTTACCAAGGATTTGACTGGAATGGTGTGCTTTCCTTTAAGGAATCAAACCTAACTTATAGAGCCAAGAAAAGCCCCTCGGGAAAACTGACCGCATTCCTTGTCTACAGTCCCTGTACAGGGTTCCTGACCTGTGGTAAGGAAAGAATGTCACTTTCTGACAGACCAAGGAGGCTTAAGCTATCTTGGGACATCAAGAAGAGAGGAATTTACCCAATTCATAGGTATTTGAGTGTACAAAGCCATGGCTGGGCTCAGCTTTTTTTTTTTTTTTTTTTTTTGAGACGGAGTCTCACTGTCACCCAGGCTGGAGTGTAGGCTCAGCTTTTTAAAAAAGTCTTACCAGAGATTCCTTATGAAAGAGAGTTCCATCAAAGCCAATTTAAAAGCAGCTTATGTGGCTAGGCACAGTGGCTTACACCTGTAATCCCAGCACTTTTGGAGGCTGAGGTGGGTAATCACTTGCAGCCAGGAATTTGAGACCAGCCTGGGCTACATGATGAAACCCCATCTCTACTAAAAGTACAAAAAATTAGCTGTGTGTGGTGGTGGGCACCTGTAGTCCCAGCCACTAAGGAGGCTGAGGCAGGAGAATCGCTTGAACCTCGTTGGGGTGGAGGTTGCAGTGAGCCGAGATCGCACCACGGCACTCCAGCCTGGCCAACAGACTGAGACTGTCTTGAATAAATAATTAATTGAAAAGAGCTTATGTGAAAAATAATCATTCTTGCTGAACTTTATACAAATAATCAGGCCAAGTATAATAATGCAAATCAGTCTTACCATGATTTGTCTTTAGTAAAAATGGGAAACTAGAGACAGAAAAATTATATTTCAAAATCTATGGTACACTTATTAAATTCCGGTCTCATCAGTTGTTTTTAAGTTTTTGTCTGTAATTTAGACTAACTCTGCTTATTCCTGCAAACCAACCAGTGATCTCTAACTGCAGCTCAGAAGAAACAAGAGGAATGGGTAATGTGAAAATCCAGATCAGTATTCTAATTCTGGGCAGGTACTGGAATCACCCAGTAACCTCATATTAGCTTGGTTCCAGCAGTTGCCCAGTTCATGGAAAGCCTTCTTACTTGGTTTACTTGGGATAATTTTGCTTTACTCTTGTGGAATATATTGTTTTGTACTCTTTGTGTAGGAATGCAGGATAAGCTTACTGAATGTTTTCTTAAATTGAACATTTATTAATCTTCCAGATATTACCTTTTATTGGAACTCAACATTATGAATTGCTCTCACCACACTGATGCTTTCTGACTGAACTTCACTCTACCCTGAATACAAGAGACACTAATAGGCAGGAATATCATTGCCCCCATTCAGCCTGAAGAAGTTACAGAAGATGGATCTTCATCCCTCTACAACCCTTAAAATTAAGGGTTCCCTTATAAAAGGGAAAGGAGAAACGTCAGAGGTGTTTGAACCAGAACAACTCCATTTTGAATAGGGGCTGGGTAAGATAAGGCTGAGACCTGCTGGGCTGCATTCCCAGATGGTTAAGCATTTTAAGTTACAGGATGAGACAGGAGGTCAGCACAAGATACAGGTCATCAGGTCATAAAGACCTTGCTGATAAAACAGGTTGCAGTTAAGAAGCTGGCTAAAACCCACCAAAACCAAGAGAGTGACCTCTGGTCATCCTCCCTGCTCCACTCCCACCAGCACCATGACAGTTTACGAATGCTGTGGCAATATCAGGAAGTCACCTATATGATCTTAAAAGGGGAGGCATGAATAATCCAACACTTGTGTAGCATATCATCAAAAAATAACCATATGGAGTAGCCATCCTTTTATTCTTTTACTTTCTCAATGCATTTGCTTTTGCTTTCAAAAAAAATCAGCACATTAAATTTTACTACCCAAGATTCAAGCCACAACAAAACCACAGTAATCAACACAGTGAGATGCTGGCTTAAAGATTGACATATAGATCAATGAAATAGAATTGAGAATCCAGAAATAAACCCTTACATTTTTGACAAGCGTGTAAAGAATAGTCTTTTCAATAAATGGCGCTGGGAAAACTAGACATCCATACGCAAAAGAACAAAGTTGGATCATTACCTCACATCATGCAAAAACTAACACAAAATGGATCAGAGGCCTAAATGTAAAAGCTAAAGCTATAAAATGCTTAGAAGAAAACAGGCATAAATCCTTGTCACCTTTAATTGGGCAACTATTTCTTAGATATGATACCAAAAGCACAAGGGACAAAAGAAAAAAAATAGTTGGACATCATCGAAATATGAAACGTTTGTGCTTCAAGGCACACTATAAAGAAAGTGAAAAGGCCACACAACGAATGGAAGAAAATATTTGTAAATCATATCTGTGATTAAGGACTTGTGTCTTGAATAGTTAAAGAAGTCTGATAGTTCAGCAATAAAATAAAAATAATCCTAGAATCCAAATCTTGGCTTCTAACACCATTCTGTAATGGTATCAGTTAAAGGAACAGGGCTCCTGGAGAAATGGCTGATTCTGGGACTAATGCAAGAATATGCAAGATGAGCGTAGAATGTTTTGTAGCTCCACAAAGTAAGAAAGTGCTCAAACACTCCCCCACAACCATACACACGTGATGACGGGAATATCAGGAACACAGGCACCAACTGAAAGAACGCCCAATGACAAAAGCTGGAATAATTTGAGCAGCAAGACAAATAAAGTAGTACTGAATTATAAACCAAAATATAAAATAAATATTCATGAGTCTATATGGATATAAGTAAAGAAATGAGGGAGGAGACAAATCTCACATGCAGAGGAATGCTGCCATGGTTTGAACACATCCCCAAAGTTTATGTGCTGTATACTTAATCCCCAATGCAACAGTGTTGAGAGGTGGAGCCTTTAAGATGTGATTAGGTCATGAGGGCTCTGCCCTCATGAATGGATGAGTGCCATTACATGGGAATGAGATAGTTTTTGTGGAAGTGGATTAGTTATCACAGGAGTGGGTTCCTAATAAAAGCATTAGTCTGGCCTGCTTCCTCTTGCTGTCTTGTTTTTTTACCTTTCACCATGGGATGACACATTAAGAAGACCCTGGCCAGATGTGTCTCTTGATCTTGGATTTCCCAGTCTGGAGAACTGTAAGAAATAAATCTCTGTTCTTCATAAAAAAATCAGTCTGTTGTATTCTGTTATAGCAGCAGAAAATAGACTAAGACAAATTTCAAATAATTTATGTAGATATTCTGCCCTCAGGGGGCAGCTCATAACTCCTCAGACCTTAGAGGCAAGCTGTGCCTAGTAACTTCCTTGCAAAGAATACAATATGGAAAGGGGTGGGGGAAGAAACTGGACAAATACTCCCTCAGCTGGATGATCCAGGTCAATATCAATGATAGGCCATGTCAACAGTGTATGATGAAAATGCCACTTTATATGGTCTTCCTCCCCAAAACACACAAACTCAATCTAATCATGAGAAAAACATCAGAAAATCCCAACAGAAGAACATTCTGCAAAATACCTGACCTGTACTCCCCAAAACCATGGAGGTCACAAAAAACAAGAAAGATCTAAGAAACTGCCAGAGACAAGAGGAGCCTGACAGGTGATTTGGTATAGACACCTCCAGCATACAAAATGAATCTTGTCAAAGCTTGTTGAATGACCTGTAACTGACCAACTAGAGAAGGCAATGAAACCTAAGGAAACGACAAGCTAAGCTCTAGAATTCCCCCCATAAAAAAGAAGAAACTCTTACGTGTCTTTTCTGAGTTTATCAAATGACAGGGATTATAATAGTAATAATAGTAAATTAAAGGTTAATTGTTAAATTATTAACATTCACAGCAAATTTTATTATTTTAAAAGTTAGCATTTAAGAACCAATTATTATGTTCTAGTATTGCATAAATTTCCTTTATATTCATAATCTCAGTTAAATCTCACCTTAGTAGAGGAACTATTACTATTTCCACTTTACACATGAAAGAGTTGGGGCTGGCACAGTCTTGGTCTCTGCCAGAATACTTTGCGAGGTGCCATCTTATAAACTAAATGATAAGACCCAATTCTGCTTTAAGGAAGCTATAATCCAGTTATCACTAGAAAGAAAAGGCAATGCCATATGTGATTAAACCCCAAATTAATTGTATAAACTATAAATGTTATAGGATTTTGGTGGAGAAAAAGATTGCCTTGGGTCAAAATGATCAGAGAAGACCACGGAAGAGGCAAGTTTTGGTCAAGATCCCAAAGGAGAAGGTGGAAGATGGAGCAGAAGCCGATTCCAGGAAGGAGGGAGGAGAAGGAGCAGCCTAGCTTTGTTGAAGTAGCTGAGTTTTTGCTAGGACAGCATGAACAATAAGCAGAGATCAATTAGACAAGCCCTTAGATTCCAAGCTAAGGAATTTGAATTCAACTCTATCTTGTATTGAAGGAGCAAGAAACTTTGAGCTTTAAGGGACCAGGACAAGATAATACTGTATTAATGAGACATCTTGAAGATAATTTTCACTGTAAAGGGCTGTTCAGAACTGAACCTTAAAGAGTTAAGGATTATAGCAGTTATTGAAATATGTGTAAGGACTAACCATATAAGCAGCATTTCAGGACCATAAAGAACCTATGTTGAAGACAGGAGGCTCCCAAAAAAGGAGACAGCCGTGTGAGCTGTATCAGTGACTCAAAATAAAATCAAGTGCTTGTCTACTTTTCTTTCCCTGTGTTCCTTTTTTTTCTGTTTTGCCGTCTCTTCCCAACTCTGTATTTTCTCCTCCTTTGCTATGACTCTCTCCCATTCACTCTCTCATTTTCTTTCACTCTCATAGATACTGAGCCTGAACTGTGTCTCCTCTGTACTACCATTTCAATCCTTTTTTCTTTAAGCTCTCTTCCTCTGCTCATCTCTCAAAACGTTGATTTATATCTCATGTTCTCCCAGTGCATGTGAGTGCGTGTGTGTGTGTGTGTGTGTGTGTGTGTGTGTGTGTGAAGAAAGAAAGGTGAAAGTGGATGCTACTTCTATATGACTCTCTGGTTGGCGGGGGTAACAGAAGCTACAGGTGTTACTTAAATGTTAGTCTCTTCTCCAACCCAAAATAAAGCAGAGGTGATTTGGGTAAATTAGGAAAAAAGTATAAGAAGTTGCTGCAGTATTCTGTAACAGAAAGGGAAAATCTCCTTTGTCCATATTATTAGTTCAGGACAGAGTTATTCTCTGTGAATGGGGGTTAATTATATTTCCTTTAACCAAATTAACATTTGAAGAACAGGGAAAATTATACATTGAATCTCTGACTAAAATATTTTAAGAACAGACAAGAAAGACCAACAAATGAATGTACTATAAGTGTCTGCTCACTTTGGAAAAGAAAAGTGTGTGTGCTTTTCGAAAAGCAACAGCACACACTTGGATGCAGCAACATTACATGTGCGTGCAGCTCTACTGCTTTATGTCTTCCCTCGGTGTCCCGAGCAGGGCAAGGCCCTCAAAGGCAAGAGTGCCCTAGACCACAGAGAACACTGCACCAAGCTTGATAAGCACTCCTGCCCTTTCAAATGTTGTTGGTATTGCAATATTTTTTCTTTCTTTTCTTTTAATTTTTAATTTTTGTGAGTACAGAGTAGGTATATCTGTTTAAGAGGCACATGAGACATGTCAATACAGGCATACAACACATAACAATTACACAAGGGTAAATGGGGTATCCATCATCTCAAGCATTTATCCTTTCTGTTACAAACAATCCAGTTATATATTCTTTTAGTTAATTTTAAATGTACAATTAAATTATTATTGATTATAGTCATCCTTCTGTGCTAACAAATACTGGCTCTTATTCACTCTTTCTAAATACTTTTTGTACCCACTAACCATCCCCACTTCCCCCAATCCACCCCCAACTACGCTTTCCAGCTTCTGGTAACCATTATTCTACTCTCTACTATATTTCTCCTAATTCAAATGTATGCTATTTAGAAAAAAAGAGAATAGAATCAGAAAGGACAGTTACTGTTGCAAAAGCAGGACAGAAATGCTTTTAAGATGAGCAGATACATAGACCAGGAGCTCTCTGTGAGCTGCTATGAGAGAGTCATGGTGGTGCACACCTGTAATCCCAGCTCCTCAGGAGGCTGAGGCAAGAGAATCACTTGAACCCAGGAGGCGGAGGTTGCAGTGAGTCGAGATTGCACTCCAGCTTGGGCATCAAAGGTGAAATTCCATCTCAAAAAAAAAAAAAAAAGGATTAAAAAAAAGACTACATCTGTCCTATTCACTATTGTATCTTCCTTGAACCAGGCATAGCAGATAGCATATAGCAAGTATGTAACCATCATTTGCTGAATATAAGAATACAGCTCATTCATTGTTCAGTGAATATCCTGGCTGTCTTGGATTATTTTTCTGAATAAAAATAATCAACAAAAAATAACAACAAGCACAAAAACATACCTATTGGTGTAGAAAGATTTAGAAGCAATTTACAACAATCCCATTTTTGTTAAAAAAAAAAATTATACTACAAATATGTTGACATAAGAGGTTAAAAATGAATACATCTAATTGTGTGGGACTAGGATTTTTTCTTTTTGCTCACCTAATTTTCCTATAATTAGCATGTATAGTGCTTTTGTAATGAGAAAACACAAAATAAATTTGGAGATTGGGTATAAGATTCACTAACAAAACTCTTAATAAACAAACAACAATAAAAAATTCTAATAGTTGACCAGGCACATTGGTTCATGTCTATAATCCCAACACTTTGGGAGGCCGAGGCGAGCAGAACTCCTGAGGTCAGGAGTTCAAGATCACCCTGGCCAACATGGCAAACTCCATCTCTGCTAAAAATACAAAAAATTAGCTGGGCATGGTGGTGCACGCTTGTAGTCCTAGCTACTCAGGAGGCTGAGGCAAGACAATCATTTGAACCGGAAAGTGGAGGTTGGCGCTAGCTGAGATGGTGCCATTGCACTCCAACCTGGGCAACAGAGTGAGAATCCAACTCAGAAAAATAAAATACAATACAAAATTAAATTAAAAAGTAAGTAAATTCTAATGGCTGCACCAAGAAGGGTACCTCACCCATTTTCTTTGATGTTCATAACTGATATTTTCTCAAAATTTCTAAGGTGGAAAAAAAAAAAGGCAACGTCAATCCCCTCTTTCCATCTAGCTTCCTCATTTAAGTTTCCCTTGATAGAAAATCTTGTCACAAACGCCTTTACAATGCTATGTTGAAAAATAAAGATAGGTTGGGACAATAGACCCCAAAGGGTAGATTTTCATAGCACTCTTGAATATCTCTGAGCCTCAGTTTCCCCAACTATGATACAGAATAAACTAGACTGGAGATTTTTAAGGTACTATCAGTTCTTATGATCTTATCACCCTATTAATTACATAATAGGTATAAGAGTTTATAAGCTTTAAAAGATCATAGACGGTAGACTAGGTAGATAGAGAGGCAGAGAGATAGGACAGATAGATATTTCTGCATATTGAAACTCTTTTATACAGATGTATAAGTAGATTTTACTATATCAACAATGCTAACGTATGCTAAAATCCACAGCATTTCATTAAAAGTAACACAAACACTACAATAACCAACGTACCCTTACCAAAAAGGTTTAAAAGTTAAAAAAAAAAATCAAAAGTTCTGTCTGACAGTTTCAAACATTCTCTTTACTAGATTTTTTTTTTTAACAAAAGCTTAGGGAAAATTTATTCCATATAGGTTTAGAGGATTGGTCATAACATACAGAGTCTGAGGGCGCAGATTGCTGGTTAAACACATTTATCAATAAGTTCAAGCTTGGAATTTTTAAGAGGAAAAGTAGATAGACACTGGTAATTTCTCCTAAATTATAGAAAAATGTGTCTGGCACATTGCAAATACCCAAAACTTTTTTTGTTGGATTAATAAAGGAAAGAATACAATATGGTGAATACAAGGACTCCAAACCCACAAAATATTCATTGCAATCACACATTAGAAGACACAGTTCCAAGTTTAGAGAATTACCTTCCTTGCCTCGCTTTCAGCTCCCCTCAACCTCTTGCCAGCATATTTCTGCTGAGAATGGTCATTTTACCTCATAAATGTGTCCTCTCACTACCCTGGAAATAACTTATTCATAATATAGGAAGAGGCAATAGACAGGGAAAAGAGGTCACATTAAATCAGCAATGTCAATATAACACATATTGTAAAGTTAAGAGTTTGATCCCAGACCTCACAAACCCAGTTTAAATATTGGCGCTAGCAGTGGACTTTAAGCAAATCAATGACTCTCTTCCAATCTCAATTTTCTCACATGTCTAACTCATCTACGGATTATTTAAAGATTTTTTTTAAATAATAGCGTTGAGATATAACTCACATATGACACAGTTCACCTGTTGAAAGCATCCAATTACATGGTTTCTAGTGTAGTCACAGAGTTACGCAACAACCACCACTTCAGAATGCTTTCATTAGCCCTATACCTATTAGCAGTCACTCCACATTTCTCTCCATTCTCCCTCCCTCAGCCCTAGGAAACCACCAATCTATATTGTTTCTATAGATTTTCCTATTCTGGACATTGCATATAAATGGAGTTATACAATATATGGTCTTTTGTAACAGGCTTCTTTCACTTAGCATCATGTTTTCAAGGTTCACCTATGTTGTGGCGTGTATTAACATTCCATTTTATTGCTAAAATGTATTTTATGGATGTACCATGTTCTATATATCCATTTATCTGTTGATAGATGTTTAAAGATTTTTTTTAATGGTTTCTGTTCCTTGGAGTGACATTTACTTAGGTGGGTTGCTTTTTTTCCTTTTAGTTACCTTATCTACAGCCAATTTATAAATGAAATTCCTCATTAAAATAGGTAGTTAGCCAACACCAAGCGAATGTTCTTAAAATTCCATCATTGTCCTTTGCTCTATAAATCAAGCAGTTGTAGGATCCTGCCACATTTGCCATCTAGACCTCATTCATGGCCACATCTAGACACTGTCACTACCAACAACTGCATCATCATCTAATCCTGGATTTCAGTAGTTCTGCGCTGGTACCTTCCACGTTTTCAGTTCACTTCCTCAACTACTGTCACTCACTCCAGCAATTCTTTGCCCTCATCAGAATATCCAGTCCATCCACCCTACAACATTTTCACTGTCCAGCAATCCCTTCATGTTTTTGCCCCTCTTTTTTTTTTTTTTTTTCTTTTTTTGACACACCAAGTTCCAGGCAGGAAACTTCATGTTCTCTTTTCCTTCCTTACCCAGTTTAGACGCCATGATCCATCATCCTCATCGCGATCATCATCATTCTCCTGCAGGAAAACTCTGCTCCTAGTCCCTCTGCCCTCTGTTGTCCTTGCCCAGCAAAGTTACAGCCCTTGTCTAATGCCCTGCCTACTCCGTCCCCAAATTTGAGAAGCTGAACGTGACCGGAAAAAACCACCCAATATGCTGAAGGTAATTACTTTAAATGAGTGATCACAAATCTCAAGAGGGCTTCCAGTATGCCTAAAATATACGATTTCATTTCCCATGTTTATTTACTCTGAGTTTCCTCAACAGCTGTTTCAGACTTTCTTCCCTCTTCTTAAATTTCGAGCCTCTTGCCCTTTCTCACTCTCACTGATGAATTTGCTCTTTATTTCACTGAAAAAAACAGCTTCAATCAGAAAATAATTTTTTGACATTCCTCCAACAAATCTACCTTCATCTATATGCATATACTCTGCCAGAATCTGAACCAAGTTTGTCAGAGTGAGAGTGTACATAACACTGATGAAAGTTCTGAAAAAACACTTAGATAATGGTGAAAATTTCAGAGTTAAGTTAGTGGAAAGTATATAGAAAACTAATTTTAGGGCCAAATTCTCTACTTGTCTGCTAGATTCCAACCCCTCTGGCATTCCGCAAAAAATTACACAGAAAAAAAAAAAGCCATCCTAGTTTACTACCTGGCTTATCTGTAAATAAGGTTTACACAGTCATAATAAAAGAAACCTGAAGATGAGCCTAACAAAAATTATGAGGTTAGGCATCATCTCTTAATTTCCCACCATGGAAGATGAAAATTTAGCTTTCTGTTCTTCCCCACAGCCTCTCTGATAAATAAAAACTTAAGAAGGCAATCGTCTCTACTCTGTCATCTCTTTCTCACTGCTCATAGGAGAGCCACATCAGAGCATTTCTGAGCATTTTCCTTCATGAGGAAGGCTCCAGGGTGGTTCTTAAAAAAAGAAAAAAGAAGGAAGGAAGGAAGGGAGGGAGGGAGGAAGAAAGGAAGGAAGGAAGGGAGGGAGGGAGAGAGGAAAGAAGGAAGGAAGGAAGGAAGGAAGGAAGGAAGGAAGGAAGGAAGGAAGGAAGGAAGGAAGGAAGGAAGGAAGGATCACTAATGACCCTCCTTCCCCCACACCGCAGGGATCTAGGGTGTTCCCTCTCCAGGTGCTAAGGTTTTCGCTCTCTCTTCCACCGCTACAAAATCCAGTCCAGTAGCTATACCTTCACCTTTTTTTCCAGTCATATGCTGCTTTCACTCATCATTTTCTTTAAAAAGATCAGGTATAAGATGAAAAAAAATTTTAGATAAAACTTACACAGGCCTATTTTGTCACACACTGGCCAACATGGGCCACTACATGGGGACTTGGCAAGCACTGTGCTCAACTTAGTGGTCACTAACTTTATGACCTAGGACCATGTCGATGTGGAAAGAGAATCCCAGTGCCTGAGTCAGAATTAAGTTTGACTCTTTTGTGCCCCTTTTGGTAGTTGTCACTTGGAGGGTATGTCAACCAGGCTGGCCCCTGGTTGCTCCTAGGAGGTAGAGAGAAGCATCATGCCCAAGAATAGTCAGGATAGAATCCCACTAAGTCTACATAGCCCCTCACCTATGGTCATCACCCAGGGAGTGACTGAGAGGAAATGACTCCTTTTTGGAAATAGCTGCATTCAATAATCAGATTGCCTCACTAAGGTGTGTGAACTAGAAGGAGGTGAAGGAGGAAGAATTACAAATCTTTTTGAGTAGGTTTTTTTTTAGGAGGCCATTCTAACATTCAATGATACCAGATGCCTGTGAATAGTAGAGAACATGGAAGGTCCATAGAATTTCTTCACAATTAGCCCGTTGTTGAGTGGCTAATTTTGTGATAGTCACTTTTATGATAAAAAGTGCACTAATATGAGACTGCAAGTGGTCCAGAACGCCAAGTACCTAACACAGATGACTCTCAAGGACCACACTTCTGGAAAGCAAATGAACTTTTCCCCTACTTGAGAGGAAAGCACTACCTCTGTCTTCCATGACTGTTCACTACAACAATGTGAAAAAGTGTCTGGACACAGGCAGGCAAAGCGTCTGCTTGCAGGATGCATAGAAACATGGGATACCCATTTCTTTCAACAAATAGTTGGATACAGATTAATACCAGAAGCAACGACAAAATGATATTTACATATTCATTTGTATGGGTATAAGCATATACACACATACATAAACACACGCATGTATATATCACAACGAATTACAATACAAAATAGGGCCAGGTGTGGTGGCTTATGCCTGTAATCCCAGCACTTTGGGAGGCCAAGGCAGGTGGATCACTTGCATTCAAGACCAGCCTGGCCAACATGGTAAAACCTCATCTCTACTAAAAATACAAAAATTAGCTGGGAGTGGTGGTACATGCCTGTAATCTCAGCTACTCGAGAGGCTGAGGCATGAGAGTCACTTGAACCGGGGAGACAGAGGTTGCAGTGAGTCGAGATCATGCCACTGCACTCTAGCCTGGGCAACAGAGCAACAGAGAGAGACTCTGTCTCAAAAAAAAAAGGGTTAATTATTAAAATTAATATTGCTAAAATAAGAAATAAATGAGCCTGTGAATATGATACCCCAATAAAACAATAGCATTCATATTGTTTTCCAGCCAAAAGTTCAGATCCTGAATCTGACTATGAGAAAACATTACACAAACCCAAACTGAAAAACATTCTATGAAGCAGCTGACCTGCATTCTCCAAAATGTCATTCTTACAAAAGACAAAGAAAGACTGAGAAATGTCCTCTAAAGGAGAGTGAAGAGTCATGATAACCAATGATGCCGGGACTGATCCTGTCCCAAAAAAGAACGAAATTGCTACAGATGACATTATTGTGACAATTAATGAGACTGGAATATGGGCTTCAGATTAATTAATAGCATATAGCAATTTTAAATTTCCTGAGTTTGATTACTGTATTATTATAACATAAGAAATATTTTTGTCTGTAGGAAATACACACAGAATAATTAACACCTAAAGGGGCATGATAAGAGTAACATACTCTCCAATGGATCAGAAAGAAGTGTGTCTATACTGAGAAAGAGACAGTACAATAAATATGGCAAAATGTTAAAACTTGGTGAATCTGAGCAAGAAGAGTATGGGATCTCTTTGCACTATTTTTGCAACTTTCGGATAAGCTTGGATTTTTTAATAAGAAGGAAAAATAAAAAAGATTTAAAATGACAAATACTTGGGGGTAAACTTAAGAAGAATTGTTCAAGGCCTCTAAGAAGAAAACTTTAAAACTCTAAGAGACAAAAAAGGAGCTTTGAATAACTAAAAAGACATCCTAATGAGGAAATAGCTTCATTAAGATGTCAATTTTCCTTAACTAGGTGCATACATTTTATGCAATTTTGATTAAAATTTAAACAGCAAAAAATAGCACAAAATCACTTTTAAAACACTATAGTAGATATTAAAATGTACTATAAAGCCACAGTTGAGTAACATTACGATAAGGTAGACTGCTCAGTGGACAAATTACAAAGACAGAAATGCATTCAAATACACATGCATGTTTTTGACCCAGCAGTTCTTTTTTTCTTTTACTTTTATTTCTTTCATTAATTTATTTATTCATTTTTAGAGTTAGGGTCTTTCTCTGTCACCCAGGCTGGAATGCAGTCATGCAATCATGGCTCACTGCAGCCTTGAACTCCTGGGCTCAAGCGATCCACCCATCTCAGCCTCCCAAAGTGCTGGGATCACAGGTGTGAGCCACTGTGCCCAGCCTGACCAACAATTCTAATTATTGTATTTTGTCAGGTAGGTAATATTTGCATGTATGGAAAATGACATATGTACAAAGTCATTCATTACAGCACGTTAGTAATAACAAAACATTGAAAATAGCCTAACTGCTCATTAAGAGGGGACTGATTAAATATATTATAATCCTTCCACACAAGGGAATTCCATGTATCCATAAAGGAAAATGAGAATATTCTCTGTGTACTGATAACAAATCATCTCCTAGATTGAGAGAAAGATATTTAGTACACCATCACTTAATTTTTTAAAGGAAAGTAGGCGAAAATTATATGTGCTTATATTCCTGGAATGATACATTGTGGTTGATATGAAACAAAGAATGGCAATGGGAATTCAAAATATTACCTTTATCATGTCGGAGAACACAACTCAGGTATGTGCCAACAGTAGATTTCCCAATACTAAACCCAAGAACGAGGCAGTCTCATTCACTCGAGCTGGGCCCCAAAAGCCTCCCCACGTGAGGGCCACTCCTGTCCACGTTCAAACATGATTGGAGAGCAAAGAGTCTGTGTGCTGGAGTCACCTTGGCTCTGAAAAAGCAGGGCGGGAAGGAAATAACAAAGTTCCATGCACCAATTTTTCTGCCAACCTCATCAATCATATAACTCGTTATTTTCTGAGGCGAGGAGAAAGAGATGGGGTCAGAGGCCAGGAGAGTTAGGTAAAAAACTTCTTCAGGTAAACCTTGTTGGTGAACAAGAGAAGTCCTTCCCCACCCCCTTCCCTAAGAGAATAGACGAGAAATTGGTAACTCTGAAGGCCTCTGGGAACAGGCACCAGATGATGGGGGCGTGGACAGAAGGAGGCCATTTACTGGGTTGCCTTTTGTATTTTTGAAATTTTCAACTAGGAAACTATATTCCCTAGTGAAATATAAATAAAAACATTTCTAAGTGATTCAAGCTGTAAAGAAAGAATAAAAGAAAAAGATTGAATTCATGTATCATTTGCTTCATGATGAAATGAATGGAATTTTACCGAACTTGATATAATTGAAAAATGTCTCCAAAACACAGGTAGCCTACCCAGAAAGTATAATCTATCCATCCCTGCTTTTGCTCCTTATGCATGAAATGTATTGTTTGCCCATCAAGAGACCACAGATGGGGGAGCCGGGTGCAATGGCTCATACCTGTAATCCTAACACTTTGGGAAGCCAAGGTGGGAGGATCATTTGAAGCCAGGAGTTAGAGACCAGCCTGGACAACACAGGGAGATCTTGTCTCAACAAAATATTTTAAAATCAGCTGGGCATGGTGGCACAGACCTATAGTCCCAACTACTCAGGAGGCTGAGGCAGGAGGATTGTTTGAGCCAAGGAGTTTGAGGCTGCGGTGAGGTATGATTATGCCACTGCCCTCTAGCCTGGGTGACAAAGTGAGACCCTGCCTCAAAACAAAAGGAAAGAGACCATAAATGAGGTTAAAGAAAGTAGCTACAGGCTGGATCTGTGAAGAATCCATAATCTAGAGAAGAAGGCAATACGATCAGTAAAATGTCTTCTCAGCACCTGGGGCTCATAACAGGTGGGCAAGGGTGCTCTGGGTTGAGAGCTCATGTTGACCGACATTTATGATGTTAAAGAATGTCTTCTCCATACTCTAAGGGTCACTTCTCTTTCAGGGCTGGAGTTGCTCATATAGGTGTGTTTACTCATGCGTGGGGGTAATATTAATTTGTCTGGGTCCCCATTTTGTGCCTCTTCAGACTGACTTCTTTGCCTCTTGGACATTGATAAATGAAGAAACTGAGATATATTCAGTAGCTCTCATGGACAGATAGACAGAGATAAGTTATAGATATATGTTATAGATATATGTCTATAACTTACCACTAAGGTAGGAGTAGTCATAAAACACACATATATATACAAGTTTGTTTATTTTTTGCTAATTTTCATACCCTTTTTTACTTATGTTCCCATACTTCTGATAGACTCTGAAGTGTCAAACCAGGCATATTTTTAAAACAGGTACTATAAATAGGTCATGAGAGGCAGCCAAGGAAAATGTCACCAACTCACAGTGGCACGGAAAGAAACATTTCAAAGAATAATTGACTCAAAGTGCTTCCTTGCTGAGCATGCAAAGGCTGAGGCAATGGTGAAAGAATTTCATGTGCCAAATTAAAAAAGGGCACTTAGGACAACCATTCCACCTTGTTCTCTCCGTCGTCCCCTGACTTCCTCCCATGGGGAAATCAGCTTCTCCCTGACTGACTGCTAGATTTGAAAACATGTTGTGTAATTTTGGTTCTGAGTTTTCTGGTTAAGGTAATGGATTCAGGGGAATAGATTGTGTATCAATGAAGGAAAAGATGAGAAAGAAGTGGGTGTTAAGAGAAAGAGATAACATAAAAGAAATAGCAAGCAATATTGAAAACAAAACCAACCAACCAACAAACAACCAACTTTTCTCCCAAACACTGCAGCGTGGAGGTGGCCTCAGGAGATGTATTGCCTAGGGCAGGACATTTGTCTCCCTGAACCTTGGCCTTCCAGGCAAGGATGTTCTTCACACCTGATTGAAACAGTGGCTGGTCCCTGGACCAGAGGAGTTGTATGGTGAAGCTTTCCCTAATCCACATGAAACTGACGAAAAAGGGAGCGATGCAGCTGAACTTTTATGAAGGTAATGTTCAAATAACTCTTCAGAGTCTTCAGAGTCTTGTTTGGGTTGGAGTGCCTTGGGGAGATCTCACCTCACTGCAACCTCCGCCTCCTGTGCTCAAGCGATTTTCCTGCCCCAGTCTCCCAAGTAGCTGGGATTACAGGAGCAGCTAATTTTTGAATTTTACTCACACACCCAGCTAATTTTTGAATTTTTAGTAGAGATAGGGTTTTGTCATATTGGCTAGGCTGGTCTCAAAATCCTGACCTGAAGTGACCCACCTGCCTCGGCCTCCCCAAGTGCTGGGATTACAGAAATGAGCCACCATGCCCAACCTAAATAACTCTCCTTTTTTATTCTGATCTTGTCTTTCCTAAATCTATGGTGCTAAAGTGTTGTTTTAATCTTATGGAAATCGTATACACTAGTTGCTTTTGCTTTTTTTTTTTTTTTTCCCCAGTTTCTTTTAAATATACCCGATATGGCCAAAAAAAAGAAAAAAAAAATGATTGGGAACTCCCACCTTCTCCAATATTTTTAGAAATATATATCTTATTGACAGGGCACAGTGACTCAGGTCTGTAATCCCAGCATTTTGGGAAGCCAAGGCAGGTGGATCACCTGAGGTCCAGAGTTCAAGACCAGCCTAACCAACACAGCGAAACTCCATCTCTACTAAAAATACAAAATTAGCCAGGTGTGGTGGTGCATGCCTGTAGTCCCAGCTACTCACAAGGCAGAGGCAGGAGAATTAATTAAACCTGCGAGGCAGAGGTTGCAGTGAGCCAAGATTGGTCCACTGCACTCCAGCCTGGGTAACAGAGCAAGACTCTGTCTTAAAAAAAAAAGCAAAGCAAAGAAATATATATATTTTACTGATTCATGAAATATAATATCTTATGCTATGGTTGTGCATAGTGGTTAATGCCTGCACTGAGGTGGGAGGGTCACTTGAGCTCAGAAGTCTACCAGCCTAGGCAACATAGTGAGACCCTGTCTACAGAAAATTTAAAAATTAGTTGGACATGGTGACATGGTACCTGTAGTCCCAGCTACTTGGGAGGCTGAGGTGGGAGGATCTCTTGATCCCGGGTGATTGAGGCTGCTGTGAGCTATGATCATGTTAGTGCACTCCAGCCTGAGCAACAGAGCAAGACCCTGTTTAAACAAAACAAAAAAACAGATATCATTATGGTTAAAATTTACTTCAAATGAATATCAAAAATCACAAGGGGCAGGTTAGCAAATGTAATTTTTGAATTGCAAATAATGCGTAAACATACCATTCTTCAAAAATCAGAAGAGTTCATTTAAAACTCTATTTGTCTTTAAAGACAAATCGTTTTCTCACTTCAATAGTTTTAACAATTATCCTTTAAAAAAATAGAAATTTACTCTTAAAGTCAGAGAAAACTATTAATGTAAAATCTATAACTTTTCATTCCTGTGATCCAAAAATTGTATCTTACTAACAAATGATAATCATGTAATGACATGTCTGTATTTTCCTTCTGAAGTATTTTAGGATTCAAGTTTGCATTACTAAGCAGTTTTTAGACCCATTTACTTGCCACCTCTGGTTTCCTGGACAAATTTTCAAGACAGTAGACCTAAAGTCTCATACCAAGATGTGAGTGTAGTCCCTAAAGATTTGGAATAATGGCCTGGAAATCATAATAGAATCATGATATTGGACAGTAATTCAGAGCTCTCTGGGTTCAGCAGTTCTTGACAGTTGCTTCTACTAAGTGCTTTTCAGTAACAGAGTTCTTTAGCCAGGCAAATTTAGGAGATCCTACATAATGCATTTCTCCTTTGAAAATCCACAATACACACTGGCATATTAAAACTTCTGAGAAATCCTACATTAAAGAAAATTTTAACTTGACTTAATCCAAAATTCCCAAACTTTCTTTAGCATTTAATACTCACGAATGAAGCACACTTTGGGAAACAGTGATTGAATACAACTTGCCTTACTGGTTGAAAAAGGGGGATCAGTAAAGTTAAGAGACTTGTCCAAGATGACCCCAGTAGGTAGTAGAAGAGCAGAGTCAGGACCAGAACCCAGGCCCCCTAGATCCTAACCCAGGGCGCTTTCTACTATGACATGCTACCTTCCTTTCAACTTATAAACGCTTTAGAAGTGATAATGAAAAGACTGTTATGAATATAAAGTAAACCCAAATGGATACAAAGTGCATTCTTACCAATTTCCATGCTTTTCCAGTGGATGTTAACACATTTTTTAAATTTTGAAGGTTACGCAGACACAGTGGCTCACTCCTGTAATCCCAGCACCTTGGGAGGCCGAGGCAGGAGGATCACCTGAGCTCAGGAATTTAAGATGAGTCTGATTGATATGGTGAAACTCCGTCTCTACTAAAATACAAAAGTTAGCCAGGCATGGTGGCAGGCACCTGTAATCCCAACTACTCGGGAGGCTGAGGCAGGAGAAATGCTTGAACCCAGGAGGTGGAGGTTGCAGTGAGCCAAGATCACGCCACTACACTCCAGACTGGGCCACAGAGAAAGACTCCAACCAAAATAATTAAATAATTAATTAAACTTGAAGGTTAAGTGTGTGCATATATAAGGAAGAAATAAGGCTTGTGATTGGTCGATGATGTGAGAAAGTTGCTTTTTTCCCTGGCTGTTATTCAGATTATATGTTTGCATGTATGAAAGTTGAGACAAAGATGTGAGCTTCTAAATAACACACTGAAACCCTGTCTGAGGATCAAATTATACAAATTAGAAAGTATGAACTTGAATACCTTGTGTCAGAGATTATTTTGGGCATGTGTCTGACAACTGATCTTTGGAGGACAAAA
The DNA here is from genome assembly GCF_001604975.1 of Cebus imitator. Taxonomy (NCBI): domain Eukaryota; kingdom Metazoa; phylum Chordata; class Mammalia; order Primates; family Cebidae; genus Cebus; species Cebus imitator. The sequence continues at coordinate 561,224 of NW_016107890.1, read as the reverse complement.
TAATACACTGTACAACGTAAGTTCTCCGCAAAACATGTTCATGCTTATTTAGTAATCTCTAGCACCTTTAAATGGATTTTTTTTAATCTAGAAGTTGCTTAAAGGTAACCTAACAAACCTTGATTTTTTTAAATGCTCCTTTTAAAAATTTTGAAATAATTTTTATGTAGCATTGGTGCTCCATATCAGAATAGAATTAGTCACGCATTTCCCATTAGTTTGGAATATTGTGAAATGGTTAATTTTAGCATACCTGGATGACTTCCATTAGCCCCTTAAAACAAGCCTTACTTATCCATTTCGTAAATTTAGTTGAAAAAACAAAAACACACTTCCAATTTAATAGCTCTTTATTTTGAAAAAAAATTTAAAGAAATCCATCTACAAATTATCCCACATAAAAATATTCTTGTGATGATTAGAGAACAGAATTTTTGAGTGGTCTTCATTTAAATGACAGAAGTGGTTGGGGGCAGTGGCTGTGTGCTCAGCACTGTGCTGAAACTAAAATAATATTATTGTGATTTTTGCATTGTTAACATTTGCCATTTGCCATTGGAATACATTCTTAAATAAATCTGGTTATGTTATATGTCATCTTAATGGGTATTTCTCACTTTTTTTGCTAATAACTTATTCCTGGCTGTTTATGTTTATTTTAGACTATGGAAGTGATGTTACACAAAAAGCAATTTTCTTATTGTGTTCAAAATGGGTCATGAAGCAGAGACAACTTGCAATATCAACAGTGCATTTGGCCCAGAACTGCTAATTGAATGTACTGTGCTGTGATGGTTCCAGAAGTTTTGCAAAGGTGGCTGAGCATGGTGGCTCACATCTGTAATCCCAGCACTCTACTAAAAACACAAAAATTAGCCGGGCATGGTAGTGTGCACCTGTAATCCCAGCTTCTTGGGAGGCTGAGGTAGGAGAATCACTTGAACTTGAGAGGCAGAGGTTGTAGTGAGCCGAGATCTCACCACTGCACTCCAGCCTGGGTGACAAAGCAAGATTCTGTCTCAAAAAAAAAAAAAGTTTTGCAAAGGAGATGAGAGCCTTGAAAATGAGGAGCGGAGTGGCCAGCCATTGGAAGTTGACAATGGCCACTGAGAGCAATCATTGAGGCTGATCCTCACAACTACATGAAAAGTTGTCAAAGAACTCAACGTCAACTGTACTGCGGTCGTTCGTCATTTAAAGCAAATTGGAAAGGTGAAAAAGATCGGTAAGTGGATGCTCCATGAGCTGAGTGAAAATCAAAAAATCATCATCGTGAAGCGTCATCTTCTCTTATTCTATGCAACAACAATGAAAGATTTCTAGATTGGATTGTGACATGTGACAAAAAGTGGATTTTATACAACAGCCAGCAATGACCAGCTCAGCGGTTGGACCAAGAAGAAGCTCCAAAGCACTTCCCAAAGCCAAACTTGGACGAAATAAAGGTCATGGTCACTCTTTTTTTTTTTTTTTTTTTTTGAGACGGAGTTTCGCTCTTGTTACCCAGGCTGGAGTGCAATGGCGCGATCTCGGCTCACCGCAACCTCTGCCTCCTGGGTTCAGGCAATTCTCCTGCCTCAGCCTCCTGAGTAGCTGGGATTACAGGCACACACCACCATGCTCAGCTAATTTTTTGTATTTTTAGTAGAGACGGGGTTTCACCATGTTGACCAGGATGGTCTCGATCTCTTGACCTCGTGATCCACCCGCCTCGGCCTCCCAAAGTGCTGGGATTACAGGCTTGAGCCACCGCGCCCGGCCATGGTCACTCTTTAGTGGTCTGCTGCCGCCAAAAGTAGTTGGATCCACTACAGCTTTGTGAATCCTGGTAAGATGGTTACATCTAAGAAGTATGCTTAACAAACTGACTAGATGCACTGAAAACGGCAACGCCTGCAGCCAGCATTGGTCAACAGAAAGGGCCCAGTTGTTCTCCACAACAATGCTTGACTGCGCATTGCACAATCCACACTTCAAAACTTGAACAAATTGGGCTACGAAATTTGGCCTCATCTGCCATATTCACCTGATCTCTCGCCAACCAAGTGTTCATCAAATCTCGAAGCACGGATCTTTATGCTACAGAAATAAACAAACTTATTTCTTATTGACAAATTGTGTTGATTGTAATGGTTCCCATCTTCATTAATAAAGATGCTTGAGCCTAGTTATAATAATTTAAAATTAGCAGTCTGAAACCACAATTATTTTTGCACCAACCTAATTTATTCAAAAAATTTGCAATTTAATATATATCCCTTTTTTGTCTTTTAACTTTTTTATGAGACGATTTTTTCCCAATGTAAGATTATTTTTCAATTAGAGAGGAAAAAAATCACATGTTAAATTTTCTTTACAGCCTAAGGCTATTTCTCTTTATTCATGGTGTACACCACACCTTCATAATCCCGTCGTTGTTTCTCTAAGCTTCTGTTGTAGGCACAATTCTAAGATGATCTCCATGGTCTCTGACCCCTGGTGTTTATCCCATGATTATATTAGTTACTTGGCAAAAGTATTTTGCAGGTGTAATTAAGGTTACTAAGCCTTTGGTCTTAAAATAAAGATATTAAGTACATTGGCTGGTGTAATTTAATCACATGAGCCCTATAAAAACAGATTTTTCTCCAGCTGCTAGTACAGCTGGAAGTCAGAGAGACGCCAAGTGTCAGAAACACTTGACATGTCATTGCTGGCTTTGGAAATGCAGGAAGCCACGTGATGAGAAATATTTACAGCTTCCAGGAGCTGAGAGCAGTCCCCGGCTGACAGCAAGCAAGGAAACAGGAAGTACAGTCCTACAACCACAAAGAACTAAACACTGACAACAACTTAAAGGAGCTTGGAAAAGGATTGTCCCCCAGACCCCCTAGGTAAAAGCCCAGTCCAGCCTATACATGACTTCTTTAAAAATATGTTATGAACATTTCTACTAATTATTGTTATTTTTAAAAAATCAAAAATAGATATTGAGTTTTTAAAAAATACTTGTATACATCAACAGAGATAATCCTATCATTCTCATTTCTTATCTATTAATCTTGTTAGCTATTAGTTTTTTTTGTGACTGTTCTTGTATTTCTGACATGAATCCAACTAGAGCATAGACTATTAACTGCATTAATGTGCTACTAGATTCTAATTGTTAATATTTTTATTTTTTTTTTAGACAGATTATCACTCTGTTGCCCAGGCTGAAGTACTGTGGCAGGGGTCTCGGCTCACTGCAACCTCCACCTCCTGGGTTCAAGTGATTCTCCTGCCTCAGCCTCCCAAGTGTCTGGAATTACAGGTGCCTGACACAACACCCAGCTAATTTTTTGTATTTTTAGTAGAGACCAGGCTTCACCATGTTGGCCAGGCTGGTCTCCAACTCCTGACCTCATGATCCACCAGCCTCGGCTTACCAAAGTGCTGGGATTACAGGTGTGAGCCACCGCGCATGGCTCTAATTGTTAACATTTTTAAGTTTGTGCACTGATACATGTGCAATTACCCTGTAGCCTTCATTTATGATACTGGTTTTGTCAGGTATATTAACTGATTTTTATTAGACCATCCTAACATGCTGATGCTTAACATTTGCATGGTATATCTCTTTCCATCCATCTGTTTTTAATATATCTGTCTTCGTATTTAAAGTTCATTTCTTATGCATAGTATACATTTGAGTCAATCTTGCATTTTTAATCCATTCTGATCATCTCTGACTTTTAATAGTTTAGTCCATCCATATTTAATGCAGTTATTAATATGGTAGAATTTTTATCTACCAATGTAATTTTTTTTTCAAGACAGTCTCACTCTGTCACCAGGCTAGAGTGCAGTGGCATGATCTCAGCTCACTGTAACCTCCACCTCTTGGGTTCAAGGGATTCTCCTGACTCAGCCTCCTGAGTAGCTGGGACTACAGGTACACGCTACCATGTCCAGCTAATTTTTGTATTTTTAGTACAGATGTGGTTTCCCCATGTTGGCCAGGATGGTCTCTATCTCCTGACCTCGTGATCCACCCACCTCAGCCTCCCAAAGTGCTGGGATTACAGGTATGAGCCACCGTGCCTGGCCTACCAACATAATTTTTAAAATATTTGACCCTTCCACTTTTTGTTGGGCTTTTTAACTTTTGCAGGACTTTTTTTTTTTTTGCCTATCTGGTGGGTGTGGGATACTATCTCGTGGTTTTAGTTTATATTTTCCTAAATACTAATGAGATTTAGTAACTTTTCACAGGTTTGTGAGCTATATGGGTATTCTCCTTGTAAAGTGGATTAGGTGTTTTTGCCATTTTTCTATTGCGTTTTCTTATCTTTTTCCTTCTTGATGCTGTAGAAGTATTTTATATATTCTGGTGGCTATATATATTGCAGTTGTCTTCTCCCACTCTATTGCTTGCCTTTTTACTATCTTAATGATCTTTTGAGAAATACAGTCTCATAATTTTAATGTCATCAAATTAATTATTTTCTTAACACTAGTGCTTTTTGGGACATGGCCAAAGGCCATAAAGATATTATCTTCTAAATGCTTCGTTGTTTGGCCTTGTATTTAGGTCTCTGATGTGGTTTGGATGTGTCCCCACTCAAATCTCAACTTGAATTGTATCTCCCAGAATTCCCATGTGTTGTGGGAGGGACCTAGGGGAAGGTAATTGAATCATGGGGGCTGGTTTTTCCCATGCTATTCTGTTAATAAGTCTCATGCGATCTGATGGTTTTATGAGGGGTTTCTGCTTTTGTTCCCTCATTTTCTCTTGTCACTGCCATGTAAGAAGTACCTTTCACCTCCCGCCATGATTCTGAGGCCTCCCCAGCCATGTGGAACTGTAAGTCCAATTAAACCTCTTTTTCTTCACAGTCTCAGACATGTCTTTATCAGCAGTGTGCAAATGGACTAATACAGTAAACTGATATCAGTAGAGTGGGGTGTTGTTGAAAAGATACCCCAAAATGTGGACGTGACTTTGGAACTGGATAACAGGCAGAGGTTGAGACATTTTGAGGGCTCAGAAGAAGACAGGAAAATGTGGGAAAGTTTAGAACCTCCTGGAGACTTGTTGAATGGCTTTGACAAAAATTCTGATAGTGACATGGAGATGGAGATAAGGAACTTGTTGGGAATTGGAGCAAAGGTGACTCTTGTTATGTTTTAGCAAAGAGACTGGCAGCATTTTGCCCCTGCCCTGGAGATTTGTTGAACTTTGAACTTGAGAGAGATGATTTAAGGTATCTGGCAGAAGAAATTTCTAAGCACCAAAGCATTCAAGAGATGACTTGGATGCTATTAAAAGCATTCCATTTTAAAAGAGAAGTAGAGCATGAAAGTTTAGAAAATTTGCAGCCTGAGGATGCAATGGAAAAGAAAAACCCATTTTGACTGGGCAGAAATTCAAGTCAGCTGTAGAAATTTGCATAAGTAGCAAGGAGCCTAATGTTAATCCCCAAGACCATGGGGAAAATGTCTCCAGGCCATGTCAGAGACCTTCACAGCAGCCCCTCCCATCACAGGCCTGGAGGATCAGGAGGAAAAACTGTTTTTGTGAACCAGGCCCATGGTCCCAGTGCTGTGTGCAGCCTAGAGACTTGGTGTCCTATGTCCCAGCCACGCCAGTCATGGCTGAAAGGGGCCAACATACAGCTCAGGCTGTGGCTTCAGAGGGTGGAAACCTCAGGCCTTGGCAGCTTCCATGTGGTGTTAAGCTTGCAGGTGAACAGAAGCCAAGAATTGAGGTTTTGGAACCTCTGCCTAGATTTCAGATGATATATGGAAATGCCTGGATACCCAGGCAAAAGCTTTCTGCAGGGTTGTAGCCCTCATGGAAAATCTCTGCTGGGGCAGTTTGGAAGGGAAATGAGGGATCAGAGCTCCCACTGAGTCCCTACTGGATCACTGCCTATTGGAGCTGTGAGAAGAGGGCCACTGTCCTCCAGACCACAGAATGGTAGATCCACCAACAGCTTATATTATGTGCCTGGAAAAGCCACAGACTCTCAACACCAGCCCATGAAGGCAGCTGGGAGGGAGGCTGTGCCCTGAAATGCCACAAGAATGAAGCTGCCTAAGACCAAGGAAACCCACCTCTTGCATCAGCATGATCTGGATGTGAGATCTGGAGTCAAAGGAGATCATTGTTAAGCTTTAAGATTCACCTACCCTGCTGGATTTCAGGCTTGCATGGGGTCTGTAACCCCTTTGTTTTGGCCAATTTCTCCCATTTGGAAAGGCTGTATTTACCCAATACCTGTACCCTCATTGTATCTAGGAAGTAACCAGCTTGTTTTTCATGTTACAGGCTCATAGGCAGAAGGAATTTGCCTTGTCTCAGTTGAGACTTTGGACTGTGGACCTTGGAGTTAATGCTAAAATGAGTTAAGACTTTGGGGGACTGTTGGAAAGGCATGATTGGTTTTGAAATGTGTGAACATGAGATTTGTAGGGTCCAAGGGCAGAATGATATGGTTTGGACATGTCCTCATCCAAATTTTAACTTGAACTGGATCTCTCAGAATTCCCATGTGTTGTGGGAGGGACCTAGGGGGAGGTAATTGAATCATGGGGGACAGTCTTTCCCATGCTTTTCTGGTAATAGTGAATAAGTCTCATGAGATCTGATGGGGTTTATCAGGGGTTTCTGCTTTTGCTTCTTCCTCATTTTCTCTTGCCCCTGACATTAAGAAGTGCCTTTTGCCCTCTACTATGATCCTGAGGCCTCCCCAGCCATGTGGAACTTAAGTCCAATTAAACCTCTTTTTCTTCCCAGTCTAGGGTAAGTCTTTATCAGCAGCATGAAAATGGACTAATATGCTTTTTATCTCATCTGGAGTTACTGTGTGTGTGTGATATGAGTTTGGGCTAAAGCTTCCTTTTGTCCACAGCAATATCTACCTTTCCCTGCACCATTTGTTGGAAAGGCCATCTTTTCCCTCCACTGATATGCACTGTCATCTTTGTCATAAATCAGGTGTTTATATATGCATGAGTCTATTTCTGGGTTTTCTATTTTATTCCATTGTCTTATTTTCTGATCTTTGCATCAAAACCCTGTATTTTTTAAGTTCCTAATACTTAAAAATAAGTCTTGACACTTGGTAGGGCAAGTTCCCTCAAAACAATTCTTCTTTATTGAGTGTCTTGTCTATTCTTAGCCTTTCATTTCCACATAAATTTAAATCACTATTAATTTACACACAAAATTTCCATTGCCATTCTGATTAATATTGCATTAAATCTATAGCTTTATGGGCAATTTGAGTGAATTGACAGCTTTATAGTATTAAATTTTTCATTCCATGAACATTACATATTTCTCCCCTTATTCTTTCAGTAATCTATTTAGCTTCCTGCATAAAGGTCTTTCACATTTTTTTTTTCATTGGATCTGTTTCATTAGATCTGTTTAGACATTTTTGATGCTAATGCTAATATTGGCTATTTTAAATTTTATCTTCTAACTGCTTATTAATGATATATAAAAATTTGATTTACATACTGCTTATGAACCCAGGAACCCTGCTAAATTCTAAGTTCACAGTCCTATTATCAGCAAATAATGACAATTTCATTTTTTATCTCACACTTCTGTGCATTGCTATTTTCAGATTTAGTGATCTCTCTAGGGCCTCCCTTACAATGTTGAATAGAAGTGGGCAAATTTATCTTTCTCCCATTCTTAAAGAGAAACATTTTTACTTTCTCTGATTAAATATAACATCTGCTGTGAATTTTGGTAGATGCTCTCGGTAAGATTAAGGAAGTTCCCTGCTATTTTTAATTTACTAACAGTATTTTTTAAGTCATGGATGTTGGATTTAGTATAATCCTTTTTCTGCATTTATTAAGAAATCTTATAATTTTTCTCTACTAATCTATTAATTGGTGAGTTATGTTGGTAAATTTTCTGATATTAAACCAACTTGAAATCCTTAATCCAATTTGGTCATGATATATCATCTTTTTTTTTTTTAAGTGAAAATAAGTTTATTAAGAAAATTGGGCTGGGCGCGGTGGCTCACGCCTGTAATCCCAGCACTTTGGGAGGCCGAGGCGGGTGGATCACGAGGTCAAGAGATCGAGACCATCCTGGTCAACATGGTGAAACCCCATCTCTACTAAAAATACAAAAATTAGCTGGGCATAGTGGCGCGTGCCTGTAATCCCAGCTACTCAGGAGGCTGAGGCAGGAGAATTGCCTGAACCCAGGAGGTGGAGGCTGCGGTGAGCCGAGATCGCGCCATTGCACTCCAGCCTGGGTAACGAGAGCGAAACTCCGTCTCAAAAAAAAAAAGAAAATTAAGGACTGAAAGAACATCTACTCCATAAGCAGAGCAGTGGCCTGGGCTGCTTAGCTGCTTGTACTTATTGCTACTTCTTGATTATATGCTAAACAAACAGTAGATTATTCATGAATTTTCCAAGAAAGGGGTAGGCAATTCTGGGAATTGGGAGTTCCTCCCCATTTTAGACAATATAGGGTAACTTCTGATGTTGCCACAGCATTTGTAAACTGTTACGGTGCTGCTTGGAGGGTCTTTTAGCATGCTAAGGCATTACAGTTAGCATATAATGAGCAGTGAGAACAATCAGAGGTCACTCTCGTCACCATCTTGGTTATGATAGGTTTTGGCTGGCTGTTTTATCAGCAAGGTCTTTATGGCCTGTATCTTGTGCCGACCTCCTATCTCATCCTGTGACTAAGAATGCCTAACCTCCTGGCAATGCAGCCCAGCAGGTCTCAGCCTTATTTTATTTAGCCCCTATTCAAGATGGAGTTACTCTGGTTCAAACACCTGTGACATATTTCCCCCCCTCTTTTATAAGAGAACCTGTAATCCTAATGGTTGTAGAGGAATGAACATCCATGTTCTGTAACTTCTTCAGGCTGAATGGGGGCAATGATATTCCTGCCTATTAAGGTCTCTTGTATTCAGTGTAGAGAGAAGCTCAGTCACAAGATATCTGTATGTTGAGGGCGATTCATAACTCTGAGTTCTGACAAAAGGTGACATCTGGAAGATTAATAAGTGTTCAATTTAAGAAAACATTCGGTAAACTTATCCTACATTCCTAAACAAAGAATACAACAGCAATATTTTCCAGAACAGTAAAACCAGATCAGTAAAATTATCCCACATAAACTAAATAAGAAGGCTTTCCGTGAACTGGGCAATTGTTGAAACTAAGTTGACATGGGTTTGCTAGCTGATTCCAATATGTGGCCAGAATTAGAATATTGATCCAGGTTTTTACATTACCCATCTTGTTTCTTCTGAGCTATAGCCAGAGATCACTTGTTGGTTCACAGGAATACACAGTCAGTCTAAATTGCTGGGAAAAAAAACCCTCAAAAACAACTGATGAGACTAGAATCTAAGAATAGGTGTATCATAGTTCTTGAAATAACTTTTTTCTCTCTCCAGTCTCCCATTTTTAGTAAAGATAAATTATGGCAAGACTGATTTGCTTTATTGTACTTGGCCTGGTTATTTGTATAAAGTGCAGCAAGAATAATTATTTTTTGCATATGCTTTTAAAATTGGCTTTGATGGAACTTTGTTCCATAAAAGGAATCTCAGACTTTTTTAAAGCTGAGCCTAGCCATGGGTTTGTACCCTCAAACACCTATGAATTAGGTAAATTCCTCTCCTCTTGATGTCCCAAGATAACTTGGTGCTCCTGGGCCTGTCAGAAAGTAACATTCTTTACTTACCACAGGTTAGGAACCCTGTACAGGGACGTGTAAACAAGGTATGAGGTCAGTTTTCAGCTTTTATTGCCTCTACAAGTCAAATTGGAATCCTTAAAGGAAAGCACACTATTTCAGCCAAAGCCTTGGCAAAATAACTAGCTTCTCCAATTGTGACCTGTTGCAAAAGAAAACATTCTTATTGCATTCATGCAAATATCTATATTGCTATAGGTTAAGAATACTCACAAACAGTTTTCTAATGCTGGAGAAATCAGTTAGTGGGAAACAAATATGCTCCAAAGTTTGTATGCAGGAGTGTACTTTGCTCAATTGTTAAAAGCTGTAAATAGTTCAAGAGAAAAGTTTTCTTGGTTCTGATCAACAAAACAGGATTAGCAGCATTTTAAGCAAAAGGTCAAAAAGATTACTTCAGTCTTCTATTAGTTCAGTCCATGTAGTTAACTTCTGTTCTGCTTGACATTTGTGAACATTCCAGCTCTCCAGGAGAGCCCTGAAAGTTTTTTCCTCTATTCTAATGTCACAATCACCAAAGTTACTAGAAACCTACATTCAAGAGCGTGGCATACAATAATTGTACATAACAATTATAATTGTTATACACTAATATCAGAATTATAGAAGTTTCCCATAATTTTGGAATACATACCAATAACATATTTATTCAAATACAGCCCAAAGAAAGCCAAACACCATTTCATATTTGACAACACTTTCTGTATGATTTTAATATACCAAATAAGCCAAATATGTCATTTTTGGACTTTAGGGGACCTAATATCTAAAAGATTAATTAGGTAAGAAAACGACATACTTTATAATTTGATTTTGGAAAGTTTGTCAAATATTAAAGGTTCGAATACATGATTTTTAAAATAGAATCTGAGGTTACTGTAAGCCATTCATTTAGCCAAAATGATAACTCAAAATTTTCAAAAAGGAAAACCTTTATGTATTAATAGAGAGAAGACTTAGCTTTCCAAACATTCTGTTTGGAAACATTCTTTTTTCCCTTCTTTTTCCTGTAGTTTATTCAAAAGGCAAACAAAAAATTTTCATTTTTTTAATATAACATGAAAATATTGATGAAGAGAAAGCCTAAATTTCACCTTTGCATTAATGCATTATTGATGTTAAACCCAATTATTAATTAAATCTTATGGGCAAGTCTATCAAATTTTAATCAGCTTAATTATAAGGTAAGATTCTCATAAATCTTTCATAACCCCTTACAATTTTTTTTGTTAAACAGCAGTTCTTTGCTCTCAGGAAACCCTATTGTGCTTTTATTCCAATGTTCAACTTATGGAAAAAGTGAATAATACCCCTTTAACTTTAGCTAATATGTTCACACATAATTTTTTTACAAGATTAATTTTTCATAAACCTTCCGAAACTTTTCCAAACCTTCAGCTTTTTCCTAGCTAGCTTAAAACAATCCTTTAACACTTTAGGCAAAAAGGTCCACATTCCCATGATTTCTTAAAATTTTTTACCAAAAACACATTTCACTTTCCTTATATACCTAGCATGTAAAACTGTTTCTTCAGTAGTCTCAATTATATGTTATAATGTTGACTCTTAGAAACTTTTACCTTTGATAAACAACCTGAGACCTAAATGATTTTAATTATGTAGTAGGTATGGGGCCTAGGACGTCAGACAAAGTGCAGATAAGGTCTGCCTCTTTCCAATAGCTAGGGGGCACGGCTGACTCCACATGTCCCCATGCCTTATCTAGAATCAAATGCTCCAAAGTAGTTAAGTGGAACAATTTTCAAGAGTCAAAGAAGCTGGGCATAGTGGCTCATACCTGTAATCCCAGCACTTTGGGAGGCTAAGGTGGGTAGATCACTTGGGGCCAGGAGTTTGAGACCAGCCTAGCCAATAGGGTGAAACTTTGTCTCTTCTAAAAATACAAAAATTAGCCAGGTATGGTAGTGCATGCCTATAATCGCAGCTACTCAGGAGGCTAAGGCATGAGAGTCACTTGAACCCAGGAGGCAGAGGTTGCAGTGAGCCGAGATTGTGCCACTGCACTCCAGCCTGGGTGACAGAGTTAGACTTGGTCTCAAAAAAGAAAAAGAGAGTCAAATAAGAAGTTTATGATCTTAAAGCATTTAGTAAATCTGATATCTGACCTTAATTTATACCAAATGTCTAAATTTTGAAGACATTTTAATTATACCAATAATCTTCAAAACTATCTCTATTTCCAGAAGATTATTAAAGTCACATGAACAAAAAGACATTAAAGTTTCTATTTATTTTTATGAGAAAATATTATTTAAGTGCTTATTTTTCTAAGCCAATTAATCAGAGCTCTTTTATATATAAACATCACACACACAACACATATAAGTGCACAGACAGAAGATCCAGTAGTTGTAAGGTTTTTTATTTGCCTATTTCTTAATTGGATTACTGGCTTTGGGTTGGAGCCCTTGGAGGAACAGGGCCAGGAAGGTATGCAGATTCTAGGGCCTAATAAGAAGGCACAGCTGGAAGGCAAAACCAGATTCCCCAAATTAAGGGTACCATTTTATACTGGATCCTGGGTCCTCACAAAGGAGAAAAATACTACAGGAAAAATAAGTGCAATGCTTCTATCATGCATTTCATTGCAAGGCAACCCAAAGCCAATCAGTCCGTTCTGTGATTAGCCCATCCCCCATGGGAGTCTTTTCTCAGTGAGGGGTGAGGTGTGGGGTGGCGAAATATCTCCATACCTTCCAGGTGGCCAGTAGCAAGCTTCTCTGATCCAAACATACAAAGAGCTGAGTATCCTCCATAACTGCCATTAGACATCCTTAAAAGTACATCTCCTACCTAGTTATTGCACACCAAAGCTCTCTCATACTGTAAAGTAATTTCTGATACCCCCAAAAGTCAAACATGTCAGACAATGCAATGCAAAAACAACAGAGCCTTAGATTTTGAGAGGAATCTATCCACTTTCAATTCCTGGGGTTTCATGAGGAAAACAAGTTTTTCTCAAAACAGAATCTTGGTGCCTCCTCAGTTCTTCCCAAGAAGTCTCAGCCTGAAAGAGCTTGAATATCTGCTTTTAATCCAGCTTTTAACCATAGCACTCTTAAAAGGAAAAAAAAAAATGTCCTTTTAAATCTCTTATTACCTGACTTTAGCCATGCAAAACCACCAATACTTCTGGCTTTGAACTTTACCAAAGATAATATCCCAGGTGATCAGAGAAAAAAAAATTCAAGATGATTCATGGAAAGGAAGAGAATCAAAAATGTCAACGGTCATTCAAATATCAACCAAAAAATACTCATACCCTAAGTCGGGATTAAACCCAGGCTGCCATGGTAAGATGGCAAAGCCTTAGGTGCTGAGCAACAACATTGGGTGGTTTCCACTGTCCAACCCAGAAGGAGTCCAGAGCAGCCAATTTTGAGCTTGCAAAGGCTTTTAGCTGCTCAAGATAATTTTTAGGGCTAGGACAGGAACCCCAAAACTCCTGTTCCATGGAAGATGGAGACCAAAAGGAAGTGCCGTCACGTGGTTACAAGGTCACACTCCCAAGGACATTTTTCAACACGTGGTCTCTGGGCAGGATGAAAGAGTGGACAGTTGCCCTGAATAACAGAAAAGATAGAAAAAAGAAAGGAAATAAAGGGAGAAAAGCATTGTCTGCAGCAGAGTGGGGAAGGTAAAGAGTTCAGCCAGAGAAAGGCCCACCCACTGCAGTGACACTGAATCAAAACTTCAGGTGGCTGCTTGTCAGTAGCAAAGGAATCTTTTCCAGCAGTTCCATCAGCTCTAAAGTTTCTCCCTTTAGGGAGAAAAAAGTTCCCCATGTCCCATGATCCTGTCATGCCTAATCCGGTCACCCAGGGCCATCAGCAAAGAGTGCAAGGCAGATTAATCCAAAAAGAAAAGCGATTAACATCGTATAGTGTCAAACCTGTTCTTAGCTGAGGGACTTTACTGAGAGGGACCTCTAACCTCCTAAATCTTAGGAAGAACTCTAACCTTCCTAAGTCAGGCCTTGAGCCCAGGTTCAGTCAAGCGTCCCTGCCTTTTAAGAGGGCCCTTTAACCAGCTCTGCCTTAGGAGAGACTTTAACTCTCCTAAATTGGGCCTGTTACCCAATCCTATCCTTAACCCCAGGTACCCCACCACTTACCCAAAGTCGGCCAATTGGTGTTGTAGTCTACTTCCTTTGGGTCAGGGGTCTCCTCATTATAGTCCCTTTGGGGTTTGCCAGGAAGATGTCACTGGAAAGGGTACTGATCCAGACCCCAAGAGAGGGTTCTTGAATCTTGTGCAAGAAAGAATTTGAGGCAAATCAGTGGAGTAAATTGAAAGCAAGCTTATTAAGCAAGTAAATAAGGCCAGGCACAGTGGCTCACAACTGTAATACCAGCACTTTAGGAAACGAGGCAGGTGGATCACAAGGTCAAGAGATCGAGACCATCTTGGCTAACACGGTGAAACCCCGTTGTTCTGAAAAAATACAAAAAAAATTAACTGGGCATGGTGGTGCATGCCTGTAGTCTCAGCTTTTCAGGAGGCCGAGGCAGGAGAATCGCTTGAACCTGGGAGACAGAGGTTGCAGTGAGCTGAGGTCAAGCCACTGCACTCCAACCTGGTGACAGAGTGAGACCCTGTCTAAAAAAAAAAAAAAAAAAAAGAATGTAAATAAAAGAATGACCAGAGCAGCTGGTCATGATACATTATTTTTTAAATGTATTGCTAAATTAGTTTTGAAATTATTTTATTTAGCATGTTTGCATCCACGTTTATAAATAAAATTGGCCTTTACTTTTCTTTTCTCATTTTATCCTTGTTGGATTTTTGTATCAAGATTTTGCTAGGCTTACAAAATGAGGTGGGAAGTTTTTCTCATTTTCTATTCTCTGGAAGAGTTTACAAGATTGAGATGGTTTCTGCCTAAATATTTGGTAAAACTTATAGTTGATGCTGTCTGGGCCTGGAAACTTTTGTATGTCTGTGATAGGTTTTTAATTATGAATTCAATTGCTTTAATAGTAATATGATTCTATTCCTCTTTCTTTCACAGGTTTAGTAAGTTGCATTTTTGTTGAAATTTGTCCCTTTAAATCAAACTTTCAAATTTATTGGCATAAAGTTATAAAAAATATGCTTGTTATCTTTTGAATGTTTATAGAATCTGAAGTGATATTTTTCTTTAAATTCCTGATCTTGGTATTTCATTTTGCTTTCTTTCTTGATCAGACTGAACAAATTAATCAAAGGTATTAATCTTTATAAAGAATCCACTTTTAGCTTGGTTGGTCCTTGCTTTTGTAGATTTATTTTCTGTTTCATGCATTCTCTTATGCTTTTCCTGAGCTGTACATTTGCTTTCATTCTCTTATCTTTAATACTTCTCTCTTATTTTTTTTTCTAATTTTAAGCATTAAAATGAATGCTTAGCTTATTAGCTTTCAGCCTTTTTCTTTTCCAATGTAAAGTTTTCTCTAAATAGTGTTTTCATTGCATCTCAAAAGTTGAGGAGCCACTGTTAATTTATGTTTATACTTAGAAAAAAAAATGATTTCCTAATGTTGATTTGTCTCCCTCCTCTGGAATATAAGCTCAATGAAGGCAGATATTTTTGTTCACTGACTTATCCCCAGCAACCATGACTGTGCCTGGCACACTGCAGGTAATCAAAAAATATTGAAGGAATGAACAACTTAGAAGTTGAGGGCACAGTGGCACTCACTTGTAGTTCTAGCTACTTGGGGAGGCTGAGGTTGGAGGATTGCTTGAGCCCAGGATTTCCAGACTGCAGTGAGCTATGATTGTGCTATTGCACTCCAGCCTGGGTGACAGAGTGAGACTCCGTCTCAAAAAAAGAAGGAAGGAAAGAAGGAAGGGAGGGAGAGAAAGAAAGGAAGGAAGGGAAGGAAGGAAGGAAGGAAGGAAGGAAGGAAGGAAGGAAGGAAGGAAGGAAGGAAGGAAGGGAGGAAGGAAAGAAACAGAAAAAAGAAGAAGTTGATGCTTGTAAAGAAAACAGAACTGGGTGAAGAAGATTGGGAAACAAAATGGACTTTTTACAATTTGAAGAATTAGAGTCAAGGTAGAGCTCAATGAGCAATGACTTGAGGAGGACTGGGAATATGCCACATAGATAGAGGAAAGAGGCTCTAGGCGGAGGGAAAAATGGAAAAGCCTTGGGACTGGAATATTCTAGAAACATCAAGGATAACAGAGTGGCTGGTGTGGAATGAACAAGGAGATTACTAGGTGATAGGAAAAAAAAAAGAGAGATAAAGAGGGCCAGAGCACAGAGTCTTTTGGATATTGAAAACTTTGGCTTTTATTATATGACATGATGAGCTACTACAGTGTTTTGAGAACACACATTGCATTTTTAAAGGATCATTTTAAAGAATTATTCTGGCTGTGCTGAGAATATAACAGAGAAGCAAGGATAGGAGTAGAAAGACTAGTTAGAAGTTAGGTGAAGACTTACTGAAGTGATTTCAGGCAAAAAATGGAGGAATTAAATTGGATACAACAAACAAACACATTTTTGAGTTTTGCAGAAAAAGGAAACAGAAATGATTTAAGCAAAGGTTTTATTTTTTAAGATGGTAAAGACAAACAGATATTTGTATACTAATAGAATGACCCAATAGAGAGTAAAGCATGGTGGGGAGGGTGCTCAAAACCCAGGATTCCAACATCTGGGAGAGGAAAAGAACCAGTACAAAAGGGAGAAGGGAGAAGAGCAAGAAAGATATTATGGCCTGATGGAGAGTGAGGTCACTGAGAAGACTTTTATGTAAACACTAGTTTCAAATTATAGCTACCAGAAATACCATTCCCCCTGGAAAGTTTCAAAGTAGGGTGACCTATGTCCATCCCCTTCTACATAACCACTGCTACAGTTACAAACCAGGGAAGATTGGTTTCACATAGAACTGACAGTGGGTTTGTCAGCCTTTTCTCTAACCTCCATGAGGGAGCTGCTATTGACCCCGTAGCTCACATTACCATATTTCTTCTTTGTGTTCTTGATTTTATTTTCTGATAAACTGCATGTGATTTATCATAATATTTAAATCCTACCTCCCCACTCCTGCACCATGTTCTCTCATCAAAACAAGTACTGTCTGTTCTCTTTATTTTTCAAATCCCATAGCAGAATTAAGTGGGTGGGTTATTTGCCAACAGATTATTCCTTTAGAGATAGATGTAATCATCTAGATTGGGGTTTCTTAACCTCATCACTATGACATTTGGGGCTGGATAATTCTTGGTGGTGAGGGGTGCTTTCTGGTGCATTGTAGGATGATTGGCAGCATTCCTGGCCTCTCCCCACAAGATGTTAGTCACACCTTCCTCCCCATTTTCCCCTCATCCCAATTGTGACCAAAAAAAAAAATACTCCATACATTGCCAAACGCCCCTAGGTTTCAAAACTTGCTTCCAGCTGAGAACCACTTATTTAGATGTAAAATTTCTCAATTCTTTGGCCAGGAGCAATGGCTCACACCTGTAATTCCGGCACTTTGGGAGGCTGAGGCGGTTGGATCACCTGAGGTCGAGAGTTTGAGACCAGCTTGGTCAATATGGTGAAACCCTGTCTCTACTAAAAATACAAAAATTAGCTGAGTGTGGTAATGGGCACCTGTAAATCCCAGCTACTCAAGAGCCTGAGGCAGGAGAATCACTTGAACCCTGGAGGTGTAGGTTGTAGTGAGCCAAAATCACACCACTGCACTCCAGCCTAGGCAACAGAGTGAGATTCCGTCTCAAATAAATAAATAAATATAAACAATAAGTAAATAATATTTCTTAATTCATTATCAATAAATCCTGGTGGTGTCAATAATATATAGAAAAAAAGCTGAGGATTTATTATCTATATCTTTATTCTCTGATTTATTTATGTCATGGATATCAGTGTTAACCTTCCACTTCTTACCACTATTCCAAAATGAGTATCACGGACCCTCATTTTAACAACTGGTACCTTTCTGCACATGATTTGCCTGGGGAGAATAAAGGAATGAGAATAGTTGGACTATAGAAATTTAAAACACCATTGGTGAGATTCTACCATCAGAGGCTCTTCAAAATATTTCCCTTAAGCATCATGGAAGAGACTTTTTTTCTCTCAACTGATTGCTGATAACCTAAAATTGATGTTATCTGCATTGGGCCCACAAATATGTATTACTTTGTGAGGTGTGAAAATAAAAAAGCACCAGAAAAGGTCAATCAAGCTTGAAAAAGATAAATTTGAAGAATTTACACTACCAGAATTCAAGACTTAGTGCAGAGTTGCAGGAGTAAAGATAGTGTGGGATTGCCACAAGAATTTACAAATAGACCAGTGGAAGAGAAGAGTCAGAAAAAGAGTTGATTTGTCACAGATATCAGTGCAACTCTGCAAGGGAATGAATGGCTGTTCAATAATTGGTATTGGAACAATTGAACTTACAGGACAAAATTAAACTTGACCTCTCCCAATCATGATATGCAAAAATTAATTTGAGATGTATCACAGTTTTAAGTGTATAAAATAAAACAATAAAGCATTTAGAACAAAACAAGAGAGCATCTTCAAGACAGTCTTAAGTAGAACACTAACCATAAAAGACTAGCTTCATTAAAATTAAGTACTATACTCATCAAAAGACACACCTAAACATGTCAAAAAGCAAACCACAGGATCCATAGGCTGCGCACCATGTCTCACAGCCGTAATCTCAGCACTTTGCAGGTGAAGGTGGGAGGATCACTTGAGATCAGGAGTTTGAGACCACACTGGGGCAACAAAGTGAGACAACATCTTTACATCTAAACTACACTTAAAATTAGAATGAAAAAAGCAAACCATAACTGAGAGATTTTTATGATACATACATCCAACAAAGGCTCATATCCAAATCAGAAAGAAAATGACAAATAATGTAATTTTTTTAATGGGCAAAAGACCTTAACAGGTCTGTCACAAAAGAGGCTATTCAGGTAGCCAACAAGAATATGCAAAGGTGTTGAATATAATTATTAGTCATAGAAATAATAATTAAAGCTACAATGAGGCCAGGTGCCTAAAACTACAATGAGGCTGAAGCCTATAATCCCAGCACTTGGGGAGGCTGAGGTACGTGGATCACTTGAGGCCACGAGTTTGAGACCAGCTTGGGCAACATGGCAAAACCCCGTTCTCTACTAAAAGTATAAAAAATTAGCCAGGTGTGGTGGCAGGCACCTGTAGTCCCAGCTACTCAGGAGGCCGAGGCAGGAGAATTGCTTAAACCTGGGGGGACAGAGGTTACAATTAGCTGAGATGGTACCACTGCACTCCAGCCTGGGCGACAAAGTGATACTCTGCCAAAAAAAAAAAAAAAAAGCTACAATGAGATAACTCACCTACCATAATGGTAAAAATTAAAAAGACTGTCAATATAAGATATTAATGTGGCTATGAAACAACAATTGGAACCTTCATATATTGCTGATAAAAAGATAACTCTGTTCAACCACTTTGGAAAATTGCTTGGCAATAGAAAAATTGATGGCACTATGTGCTAAATCAAAACAGTTCTACTTCTAGGTACACACCCAAGAGATGAATGCATGTGTCCACCAAAATATAGCTTTAAGAATGTGCACAGCAGCATAATTCATAATACCAAAAAAACTAGAAGCCACTCGAATGTCCCTCAATACAATGAATCAGTTATGGTATGGTCTTATAATGAATAGTACACAGTAATTTTAAAAAACTCAAAAACCTTGACACTTGCAACAAAACAGATTAATAGTATAGACACTGTATTAAGTGAAAGAGGTCACAACAATTCATACTGGATGATGCATTTATATGAAGTTTAAGATTAGGCAAAACTAATGAATAACGACAGAAGTCAGAATAATGACTGTTAAGCGTGGTATTGACTAGGAAGGAACATGAGGAAACCTGAGGAGACGGAAATGTTCTACGGATGGATGATGCTTTCATGGATCCTCTAGAAAGTGCAGATCACTCTTCTGAGGCATTTCGCTGTAAAGCAGGGAATGAAGGCAGTGGTAGGCAGAGGAAGTGAGATTAGAAGTTTCCTAGAGAATGAAAAAACAACATATTGATGTGCTGATAAAAATAATTAAATAGCAAAGGACAACTGATGACGATAGAGAGAGAAAATGATGGAGTCAGACCAGGGTAGGAGGTCATGAGAGAGTGTGCTCACTTGGAGTTGAAAGAGGTTCTAAGGCTGGGCACAAGGGCCCTCACCTGTAATCCCAGCACTTTCGGAGGCCAAGATGGGAGGATCACTTGAGCCAGAAGTTAGATATCAGCCTGAACAACCTGGCAAAACTCTGCTTCTACAAAAAATACAAAACTTAGCTGGGCATGGTGGTGCATGCCTGCAGTCCCAGCTACCCAGGAGGCTGAGGTGGGACAATCACCTGAGCCCAGGAAGTTGAGGCTGCAGTGAGCCAAGATCATGCCACTGCACTCCAACCTGGGTGACAGAGACCCTGTCTCAGAAAACAACAACAACCACAAAAACTAGCTCTATAGGAGCAGAGGTGAGATCAGGATACCTGTGAGTCATTGTCTATGTGAGCAGGTGAGATGGGAGCTACGAAATTTTCTTCTGATTGCCTCCATTTTCTCAGAGTTAGAAAGCAAAAATCAGCAGGGTGAGGGCAGAGGAAGTGACTTGGAAGTATGGGGAAAGAGCAGCACGAGATAACTGGAACAGGAACGCGGTGAATGAACCAGGGATATATACTACACTTACGAGGTGGGATCAGGGCGGGGAATTTCATGTGGGTGGGTTTCTCCCCAGTTATGTTCTGCTGCACAGGGCACAGGCACTTCTTTGATAGGAGACTTGGATTTAACCAGCCTTGCAGTTTTACTGTAGGGTAAACATACATTTTGTGCGTGAGGTCATGTATACCTGCGAATCTTAGTTTTACCAATTAGGGCATCCTCAGAGCTAGGTTGTTTCAGTGCACAAAACTAGAAAATTATTTAAATATATTTGAATAAATTCATGTTGCTATTTATAATTCATATTTTAAAATTACAGGGATCTTTCTGAACTTTTGATGTGATACTTGCATCTTTTTTCTCTGGCAATGAAAATCTTGGTTGATAATTACAATACTGATGTTACTATCAGCAATAAAACTACTAGCAAAGTTCCTTTTTTTTTTAGAATGTATCCTATTAAGGATGTACAAGTGGAATACTATATTCAACAGTCACTTGGAATCATTACTTTCTCTGTATAGAGCCTAACAATACAAAATAAAAACAGGTTCTTTAATTGTTTGAGTTAAATTTGGATGTTTGCTTTTTACACTTCTAAATTAATTTTTAAAACATATAAAACACGTTGGTAAGAGGAAAATCAAAACTATAGAAAAGGTTATACTCAAAAGTCTTGCTTCCTTCCTTGTCCTCTCCTTATTCCCCTCCTCTTTCCTTACCGTTGACCATTTCTTACTCTGAAAGCTGGTAGTTTAAAGGAAAGAATTAACCTCTGAGGACAAACCAAAATTTATCTGCAGCTGATGAGTGAAATTTCTTTCTGACTGAGAAAAAGTGTCAGCTAATAAATGAAGAGGAGTTTACTTGGAAAATCTTTCTGCAAATCTCAGTAAAGTAATTCAGACAAGGATGATAAGACCATTAGATATAACGTTGTTGGAGAAGAAAATATTGGCACAGAACCAAAGTATCACCCCATTCTGAAGCTGAGTTCAAAATAAACAAACCAAAACAAAGTATCACCCCACAGATTACTTGCTTGTTGCAAAGGAAAAATGTATCACTACAACAGAGAGCTCTCATGTTATCATCTTAGCTGGGTGATCAAGCTTGACACTATGTGCTTACTGATGGGAAGCAATATGCCATACACAGCATCAACCATGAAGCTCTCTTTCAAAAATAGTTAACATGATTCTAGCCAAGCTATTAGGCTGAACTTCCAGTTTAGAACTGGAAGACGGCCGGGTGTGGTGGCTCACGCCTATAATCCCAGCACTTTGGGAGGCCGAGGTGGGCAGATCACAAGGTCAAGAGATGGAGACCATCCTGGCTAGCATGGTTAAACCCCATCTCTACTAAAAATACGAAAATTAGCTGGGTGTGGTGGTGTGCGTCTGTAGTCCCAGCTACTCAGGAGGCTGAGGCAGGAGAATTGCTTGAACCTGGGAGGCAGAGGTTGCAGTGAGCCGAGATCATCCCACTGCACTCCAGCCTGGCACCTGGTGACAGAGTGAGACTCTGTCTCAAAAAAAAAAAAAAAAAAAAAAAAAAAACTGGAAGAGAATAGAGAAACAGTTAAACCATCAGACAAATCTGGGGTGTGGATCATACCACAAAACAACTGATCTTGTTTCTTCAAATAGGCAGTGTCAAGGGGAAAAAGTTACAGAACTGTCCTACTTATAAGAGACTAAATGAGACTAGTGTTTTAAAAGACAGAATGATACACGTAACAAAGTATTCATACCCGGTACCCAAAGTGCAACACTGTGCAATATTAACCCAACTCATTATTACTCTTAAATGTATGTATAAGTAGTTGAAGAAGTAATATGTGAAATGTACTAGTGATTTTTTACACTGGCAACAAGGTGGGCATTAAACATTAGAATTGCAGAGTTTTATTATATAAACCATTTAATAACATTTTATTAATGTTTCAAAAATTATTTTTATTTAAAATTAAGACAATTATATTTATATTGTGTCTTTTAAAAAATAATTTTGAGGCTGGGTGCGGTGGCTCACGCCTGTAATCCCAGCACTTTGGGAAGCCAAGGCGGGGGGATCACGAGGTCAAGAGATCGAGACTATCCTGGCCAACATAGTGGAACCCTGTCTCTACTAAAAATACCAAAATTAGCTGGGTGTGGTGGTGTGCGCCGGTAGTCCCAGCTTCTCAGGAGGCTGAGGCAGGAGAATTGCTTGAACCCGGGAGGTGGAGGTTGTAGTTAGCCGAGATCATGCCACTGCACTCCAGCCTGGCGCCTAGCAACAGAGTGAGACTCTGTCTCAAAAAATAATAATAATAATAATAATTTTGAACATTTTAAAAGACTTTTGAAAACATGAAAATAATTTTTAATATTTACTTGACTTTTCATTTTCAATGAAATGTATATAAATATTATACATTTGAAATACATTTTTTATATTTTATATTACTGCCAACAGAACACAAATAGTGAAAAAATTCATTTAGAGGCAGAGGCAGGAAGATTGCTTGAGCCCAGGAGTTAGAGGCTGTCATGAGCTTTGATTGCACCACTGTACTCCAGCCTGGTGACAGAACAAGACCCTATTTCTAAAAATACACACACACACACACACACACACACACACACACACACAGAATTAAATTAACGATTTTGCTAGGAAGAAAGGAAGACAAAATTGAGAAAGTTTCTTCAGAATGAAGATTTGAAAAGACAAGAAGAGATCAAAACAATGGAAGAATAGCTAAATATATAGATAATAGAATCAAAATAAGCAGAGCTCCTGAAAAAGAGATTATTCAGGAATACTAAAAGGAATATTAACCAAAGATATGTTTTCATCACTCACCCAAACATTGCTGCTAAACACCACATAAGTGAAATAACGGCCCTCTTTGATGTTCTGCACTGTGTCATATACAAACCACAATGTTACACATCTTTCTTAATATTTTAATAATGAAAAGTTATCTGCCAAGGTAAGAAGATAGAATATATTTTACGTTTGCTAGCTTGATTTGAATATTTTGTTTTATTTTTTATTCTCTCTTTCTTTTTCTTTGAGACATTGTCTCACTCTGTCGCCCAGGCTGGAGTGTAGTGGCGAAATCACAGCTTACTGGAGCCTCAACCTACGGGGCTCATGTGATCCTCCCATATTAGTCTTCTTTGTAGCTGGGACTAGAGGCCCGTGCCACCACACCTGACTGATTTTTTGCAGAGACAGTGTCTCACCTTGTTGCCCAAGCTGGTCTCAAACTCCTGGGCTCAAGCGATCTTCCCCCCTCAGCCTCCTAAAGTGCTAGGATTATAAGTGCAGCCACTGTGCTCAGCCAATTCAAATATTTTAAATAGTTAGACATATCATATGCGGATCTTCATTTGAACTCTTGCCTTGGGCTCTGCAGCTGTAAACATTAGTGAGTGGGCCTGACTGCAATTTTTAAATGCCAAGAATAACAAGCAATATCTATAAAGTTTTCAAAGAAAAACATTGCAACTGAAGAATGTTAAATTATTTGTACCTATTCAAGTTTATTTTAACATGTAAGAGAAATGAAAGAACATTTCAGATATTCGAAAGCTGAAAAATATACCATCTATAAATCCTTCTTGGAAAAATTATATAAAGACCAAACAGTGCAAACTACAGAGCTCAAGATTAGGAGATTTCAGGGAATACGGCCATACGAATGTGTTCCTGCCATTCAGCTCTCTTTACTCCAGCCCAATGCCAACTGCTTTCCCAAGTAGGCAGGTGTGGAGTATGTGAGCTAACCCTTAGGTCTGCTTAGATCATTTCAAATAAAGGAAACTTAGGAAGTTCCCCTCCGGGCCAGATGAAGACATGGAGACCTGTAAAAAGAACAAGAGCCTTGGAATGAGGATTGAAAAGTCACCAATATAAGATTGGCTGGCTCACGCCTGTAATCCCACCACTTTGGGAGGCCGAGGAGGGCAAATCACCTGAGGTCAAGAGTTTGAGGCTGGCCAACATGGTGAAACCCTCGTCTCTATCAAAAATATAAAAATTAGCCAGGCGTGGTGGTGAGTGCCTGTAATCCCAGCTACTCGGGATGCTGAAGCACAAGAATCACTTGAATCTGGGAGGTTGCTGGGCCACTGCACTCTAGACTGGGCAACAGAGGGAGACTCTATCTGAAAAAAAGAAAAGGAAAAAGAAAAAAAAAGTCACTGATATAAGATCATGCCAGATCTCACGAATATTTCTTTTTGAACCTCTGGCCCTTGGGAACCTGCGGAGAACTGACAGGTGGATTGGATCCTTCCTGCCCAGAATCTGAGAAGTCAAGGGAATAGAGTGTTGTCAGCAGTGAATAAACACCTTCTGGCTTGGGTACCAGTGGGCCGCAAGATAGAAAACGACAGCACCTCTCAGAACCAGTGGAATTGCCCTAGAGGGGCACCAACGTCAGGACTTTAGCCCTGAGCAAGGGGGGGTGTAGCTGTGCAGAGGCAATGGAAAATAACAAGACCCCTAACCTAGCAGCCAGAGTGAGGAGGAACAGGCAGAACCGCCATTACCTCCAGATACAGAACTACTGGAGGACAAAGAAGTCACCTTGAACAAACCAAAACAAAATGCTTAAGAAAACCTGATTACAAATCACAAACCATGGGCTTTAAACTTAGAAAATAAGTAAATGAAGCAGAGAAAGGTAACTATTTAGATTTCAAATAGTGAAATTTAAAGGTCAAGTTGAAGGCCTAGCTCAGAGCATTCAGCAAACATGCAAAAAATTGGGGCTCAACAGAGAAAAAGTAAAAACTGCTAGGACGGGCCCAGAGAATCTCTCATAAAAATGACAGGAGTGCCAAGAGACGTCAAAGAAATATAGATGAAGGAAAGGCAATAATTAAATAAATTAATAAAAGAAAACTTAAGTCTGAAAATTAAAGGAGTCCACTAAGTCCCAGTTAGGATTGTCAGAAAAAATATATATACCTACAAATGGCTTCATAAAATTCTATATTCCAAGGACAAAATCATACAAGCTTCCAGAGTGAAAAAAAGAGAGAGTAAAAGAGAGCATATAAGAGAGAGAAAAAGAATCATCTTCTTACCCCTCAAAAAAAAAACTTTTTTTTTTTGAGACAGAGTTCGCTTTTGTTGCTCAGGCTGGAGTGCAATGGTGTGATCTTGGATCACCACAACCTCCGCCTCCTGGGTTCAAGTCATTCTCCTGCCTCAGCCTCCCAAGCAGCTGGAATTCCCTGGCTAATTTTGTATTTTTAGTAGAGACAGAGTTTCTCCATGTTGGTCAGGCTGGTCTCGAACTCCCAACCTCAGGTGATCCTCCCACCTCAGCCTCCCAAAATGCTGGGATTACAGGCGTGAACCACAGCACCCAGCCAAGGCTTCTTTCTTAATCAAGTTTGAGTCCTTTCCTGAACATTTGGTTCAAATGCTGCAGGTGGTTTGTATGGTCTCTGAATATTTCCATATCTGGAAATTCTTTTTCATTGAGCAAGTAAAAGATATCTTGGCTGTGTAACAGACATTTATATAATACTTACAATGTACCAGGCACTGCTCTAAGCACTTTAGAAATATTAACCCTCTTAATTCTCATAACAATCCCATGAGATTGTTATAATCCCCAATTTAACAGAATGGAAGTATAGAGGTTAAGAAACTTACTCAAGGTCACAAGCTAGTAAGTGGCAAAACCTTTTTTCTTTGTTACTGTCAGTCCATGTGCATCTAATATTAAGCCATACACTTCAGCCATACACTGAAGAAAGAGAGGCATCTTATAATGTAGCAACTTCTGCAGAGATAATGGTCATTAACTTGTATGAACTAACAACATACATAGATCTGTATCACAGTTTTTGATGAGAAAACATTCAGAGTTTTTGGATGAGAAAAAGTACCATAATTAAAATCAAACAATATGCTTGCAAAAGTATTTGTAATGCTACTGCGGTGGCTCCCAGGGAGAGAGAGCTAGGACTTACCCAGTGTGAGGAATAAACCCGGATTCTGAGCAATGCAGGAGAGAGATTCCAAACCACGGCAACCAGAGGCCTCGGCCAGGCAACCTCGTGCACGAGCCAAGGTAGGAAACATTGCAAAGGGGCGACCAAGTACTTCTTTGGTGGTCAACTTCCAGAGGATGGAACGTGTGTGTGAACATGGTGGTATTTGTGTGAGGTGACAAATCCTACTGCCGAGGAGTTGCCAAGGAGGATGGCACAAAAGAGAAGAGTGTAAGGGACCTTCAGAAGGGGGAAGGGAGGAAACAGGTCAACCTTCCAGCGCAGGGAAGGCAAGAAATTCCTAGCTTGAGGGGTTGAGTCTCCTGTAAAAACGGGATAGGTGAGAGAGTCCCAACTTCGGGGGTTGACTTTTCCATAACAAATGATAAAGTATTGCTGTTTTATTTGTACTAAAGAACCGATCCTGAAGCCCACAGTTGTCTGGCCAAAATTTGGGTCCAATGACGGTTAGTTCTGTCAACTCTTAATAATGTATGTCAACAACAAAATCACTTCTCACAAGAAGAAACAGACTATGCTCTCTGTTGGCAGCAGGGGCCAGTTCTCTACCCATTAAGAGAAGGAGGGAAAGAATCAGAGAGTAGAATAAAGTCAGGAGCAGTCTCGCCTAAAAAGGGTGGAGCTTTTACCCGAGAGCAATCCACATGTAAATGGAACCCTTTAGGCACCTTCCCTTGTTTCCGTTTCCGGCTTCGGCTCCTGCTCCCACCATCCCCAGGGCACCGCCTCTTCCGCCTCAGAACCCCACCCAGAATTCCCTACTCCCCCATATAAGGGAGGGTCTTGGGAGCTAGCATCTCAAATGCCTGATCATTGCCAGCCCCAGTCTTCTTTGAAGAAAGGGCTCTGTCTGGAGACAGAGCAATGCAAAGGAGATATTCAAAGTTTTCCTTTCCCCTCTTTTTCCAAGGAATCAGCTTCAGCTTCAAAGGTTTTTTTTCTTCTTCTCTAAAGGAGATGCCTCAAGAAGGAGGCGTGGTTAGTTTTGTGAAGCTTCAAGGAGGAGGCCCGGTTGGTTTTATGAATGCTCCCTTAACTACTTCTAAGGTCCAGAGTCTTAAGAGAGAACTTAAGCCATTGTTAGATGACCCTGATGGGGTAGCAGAACAGATTGATCAATTTTTAGGTTCCCTGTTATATACTTAGACCAAGTTAATGTCCATTCTAAGTATTCTCTTTTCAACGGAAGAAACAGCAGATGTGGAAAGCCAGAGAGAAAGAGAGTCAAAGAGAGAGAGACAGAGACAAGGAGGCAAAGGAGAGAAATTAGGAAGAAGAGAAAGAAATATTAAGAAAGTTACAGATAAAGGATGCACTTTTAGTAAGGAAAGTTATAAAACAAAGTTAGAAAGTTAAGATTGTGATAGTTGTTAAAAATGTTATAAAAGGAATTTATGCAAGAAATGTATAATTTTTTTGAAACTTTAAGCAAATTTTGAAATGTTAATTGTAAAGGAAATTCGGTGTGTAAACATATTAGATAAAGTTAAAGCAGTGTCATCCAGTTTTTCTGTAAACTGGACATTAAAATAAAAGCACAACAAGTTTTTCTTAAAGCACTGACCTGCTCTTTAACAAAGATTATAGAAGATCTCTTAGCACAGGCACCACTTCTAGAATTTCCGGTACACCAGCACCAGCCTGGAGACCCCCCTACCTCGTGTTGCTAGCCACGAAGACTGCCATTGGTACAGCAGGAAAGAGATGGACACATCACACACGAGTCAAGAAAGCACCATCACCATTAGAATCATGGGCTATTGTTCCGGGATCAGACCCTACCAAGTTAAAGCTAAGAAAAGCTTAGCCTATCTATCTTTTCTTTTTTTCTTTTCTTGCCTTTAACTACTCCCCATCTTGTTATTAGTGTGATTAGATCTGGCTCACCTCAAGTAGTTGCTTTGATGCTCGTTTAATTATGCCTTGTGGAGATTTGAATAACCAAGAACAGCTTGCTGCCTCAAAAGGATGTCTCTGTCCCTCTTAGACTTCCTCAGATGAGGAAGACATAACAAGTTCCTCTTGGCTGGGCGCGGTGGCTCAAGCCTGTAATCCCAGCACTTTGGGAGGCCGAGGCGGGTGGATCACGAGGTCAAGAGATCGAGACCATCTTGGTCAACATGGTGAAACCCCGTCTCTACTAAAAATACAAAACATTAGCTGGTCATGGTGGTGCGTGCCTGTAATCCCAGCTACTCGGGAGGCTGAGGCAGGAGAATTGCCTGAACCCAGGAGGCGGAGGTTGCGGTGAGCCGAGATTGCGCCATTGCACTCCAGCCTGGGTAACAAGAGCGAAACTCCGTCTCAAAAAAAAAAAAAAAAAAAAAACAAGTTCCTCTAAGGATACTACTAATCCAAGGAATAGTAGCTGTATTAATTGGTAGGAATCAGACTTGTCCCTCAAATACAGAATCTCTATGTTCTGCTTAGTCTAATGTCATATGGAACACTAAAGGGTTAAGATAGACTGCTTCCACAGGTCTTTGTCAGTCCTTAAAACTATATAACCACTTCACCAAAGGAATTACTCCTTTTAGCTGTCAATATAACCTATGTAATCCTATATGGCTTACTATTTACTGCAACATCTGAAAACTCTTCTGCTTCATTAAGTCACATTTATGGTATAGGAGCCGACATTTCAGGAAAGGATCCTAAAGAAATTTTTGAAATGCACCTATTGCTCCATCAACCTCTTTATCAATCACTCCTTCTAGACACAATGACAAAACCAAAGTCTCAATGGTAGAAGTAGAGGACCTAAGGCAAACCATAGGCAATGAAACAGGATATAAGGATGCAAACGCCTGGTTAGAATGGATTCAATATTCCGTTCTCACCTTAAATGAAAGCGACTGTTAGGCTTGTGCTCACAGTAGGCCAGAGGCCCAGGTTGTCCCCTTTCCGCTTGGATGGTCCTCAAATCAAGTGGACATGGAATGCCTAGTAGCTCTTTCTCAGAATTCCAATGCCTAGAATAACAAATCGTGCCAAGTTCTTCCTCTGCTATTTCCTGAGATTCATCACCCTGCAGGATCAGCCCCAGAGGGCCATTCAACCTCCATCTTCTGCGGTTGGGTTCGCCTCGTGCCTCTCATGACAGGAGGAGAACTCAATATTCCTTGTAAATGTCACAGGATGCAGTGAAGTAAGGCACTTTTCAGTCTTCCATCAGCCACCCCCGAACAAATGTCTGGTGGTATTATGGAGTACCCTTACTGGACACTCTGCCAAATAACTGGAGTGGTACTTGTGCTCTAGTTCAATTGGCTATGCCTTTTACCCTGGTATTTCATCAACAAAAGATAGAGGAAACCCACAAATGACATAGAAGAGGAGCCCCATATGGGTCCTTTGATTCTCACATGTACTTAGATGCAATTGGGGTCCCAAGAAGCGTTCCAAATGAATTTAAAGCCAGGTATCAGCTGGTGGATTTGAATCAACACTATTCTGGTGGGTGACAATAAATAAAAATGTAGACTGGAAAAATTATATTTATTATAATCAGCAATGATTTGTTAACTCTACCAAGTATGCTGTTAAGGGAACTGCAGAACAATTAAGGTCTACCAGCCAAATGGCATAGGAAAACAGGATTGCTCTTGACATGATGTTAGCTGAAGAGGGTGGTGTTTATGTAATGATTAAGACCCAATGCTGTACTTTCATTCCAAATAACACAGCTCCAGAAGGAAGTATCACGAGAGCCTTACAGGGACTTATGACCCTATCTAATGAACTATTCAAAAATTCAGGAATAAATAACCCTATTTCAAACTGGCTAGAGAGCTGGTTCGGCAAATGAAAGGACACTTAGGCATCAGTCCTCACTTCCCTGGTCATGGGATTAGGTATACTTCTTCTTGTAGGACGTTGTGTTATATTCTGTGTTCGAGGACTCATGCAAAGTCTCATTAATACTACCCTCGCTAATCTAACTCCAACTCTTCCTCTACCCTATCCAGAGAAATTATTTCTGTGGAAAGACCAAGCTGAACAACGAAGCAAGGACCTATTAGATAAGTTTAAGAAAAATTATGAAAGAAAAAAAAAAGGAAATTGTGAGAGATGGGAAAGTTCTTCAAAGTTTAAATCTTAGACTACATTATAAGGAGTTACAATCTCTGGCTCTGTGGCTATTATCTGCTATTAGCATAAACATATACCCATGTATATATATTCTCTAAATCAGCTGCATCTTAAATCAGCTACCTTGACTCACTCTGGCATGTCTGAACAGAGCTGGGCAAGCTCCAAACAAACCCTAGTGCATGCCATTCCTTATTTGAAAACCCCCCTGACCGTCTCCTGACTAGCTTCCTCTTTTCCCTTGTCTTCTTCCTTGTGTTCTTTCCCCCCAACTATTCAGGAAATTTCCAAGTTTTTAGTCAATTGGGTCAAGTAGAATGTGAGGTCCCGTTCAGGCCAGTGGAGACTGGACACAGCAGTAGGGCGATTGCGTCAGGTTATGAGAGTTATTAATGTCTCTGTCTCCTTTGTTCAGGCGTGCTCTCGTGGCAAGACTGCCGGCGAGTTGCACCTGCAGGAAGTATGAACTAGCCTTGCTGAGTGATCCATTGTCTTGGTGTGGACTTTTCCCAACATTATAAACCAGTTTCCAACAAAAAAATATATTGTTTAAAAGAATGCAATGGTCATTTTCATCAGGCTATGCAACTGAAATCCAACTGACAAGCAAACAAGAACACAAAAAAGAGTAGGAGGTGGGTAGAGAATTCTTCGCTCACAGAATGGAGAAATTATTGAACAAAAAAGTAGGAAAAGTAAGGAAATGTGCAAGTTTCAGGAAGAACTGGAACCAGGAACTCTAAAACACTAGTTCTCAAACGCTCATGGATCCTGGCGCACACGTGCATGCGCACACACACACACACACACGCACCCCACACACACACCTTGGGGAAAAACTATGAATGTGGCCAAAGTGGAGAGGTTTTATAAAAACACAGCAGTTCCTTCTACAGTAGCAATTTTCAATAATGACTGCACATTTTATTATCTGAGGAGCTGTCAAAAATATCAGAATGGGAAACGTGATAGTAAAATGGGCAAGACATGAACAACTTTTTTTTTTTGAGACCAAGTGTCACTCTGTCACCCAGACTGGGGTGCAGTGGCATGATCTCAGGATCACTGCAACGTCCACCTCGCTGCAACGTCCGCCTCCCACGTTCAAGCGATTCTCCTGCTCAGCCTCCTGAGTACCTGGGATTACAGGTGTATGCCACCATGCCTGGCTAATTTCTTGTATTTTAGTAGAGACAGGATTTTGCATGTTTCCCAGACTGACCTGGAACTCTTGGCCTCACCAAGTGCTGGGATTACAGGCGTGAGCCACTGCACCTGGCCTGATGCGAACAATTTTTAAACACACAAATACCATGCGTCCCTTAAAATATATTGTGTTACCCAGGATAAGAGAATGTAAAAAATACACCAACATTCTATTTCTCATTTTCCATTGCCAAAAATTGAAATATGAACAACATCCTCTGTTGGTGTTGCTCTGGGGAAACAGGCACTCTCGTACATTGCAGGTGGGAAGGCACATTGTAAACCTTGAGGACAGAACTGGTTACACTGCATATACACTTAACTTTCAAGCCAACAATTCGCATTTCTAAGGGTTCCTCCTGAAGATACACAAGAATACATCTGCAGATTATTCATTGCAGTATTTTTAGTCATATATATTAGAATGTATATAGTCATACGTAGGAGAGTAGATGAATAGTGTACAGACAATGGAGTACTACGTTTCTGCAAATAAGAACAAGTACAATCTCTATGAATCAATGGGGAGCAGTTTCCAGGATACACTGTTAAGTGAAATAAGCATAGTGCAAAAGAGTGTCTGAATATGTTACCCTTTGCATAAGAAAGGAGAGGAAATAAAATATACTTGTATCTATTTCTTTGTGCAAAAAGAAATAAAGGAAAGATAACCCAGAGACGAATGTGTTTGGTTACCTACAGGAAACTGATTGTAAGGACAGAAGGAGCTGGGGGAAAGGGTGGAGGTCATTTTTCCAAGTATAATTTTATAAGCCATTCCAACTTTTGAAACTATGTTAATGTAATGTGCAATGAAGAGGAAAGAGAAGAACAGAGGGGAAGGTAAGAGAGAAGAGGGAAAGAAAAAAAGAAAATGAAAAGAAAGGGAAGGAAAGAAAAGGTGGGAGGGGGAAAGAATAGAAAGAAAAGGTAAAAACAGAGAAAGAGAAAAAGAAAAGAGGAGAGGAAGGGGGAGGCAGGAGAGAGGAGGAAGCAAGAAATAACGGGGACATGGGGACCTCAAATGGAATACAAACAGAAACAAATGAACCAAATGACATTTCAAATTAATAACATAATTGCACAGAAGGCAGGGATGGGTGCAGGAAGAAGTGAAGTTTTGAATATAGTATTTAAACTATGTGCCCTACATCTAAAGGTAAAATAAACTCCGAACATATATTGAATTATATCTAGAAAGCTAGCAATGCTTAAACTATTTTCTGTGTTTTCTAGGATGGAACAAATAAGTACATATGTTGGGAATGATGGTAACCTGCCTTCTCATTGTATGTAGAAAAAAAATTTATATATGGAAAAGGGGAATAGAAAGCCCCCTCTGATACTGGATTGGAATTAGAGATATTGGTATGAACTCATGGATTTAAGGTATGTATATATGTATAAAGGGTCATAGAAATAGATGTATTTACACATGTATACTTTTATTTCCTAGCTCTATCTGCTGTGAGAACTTATAAGCAATGACACTCTGGTAATAATAAGTACATCAACTGCCCAAATCTTTGTTGCTAGTGGAATTCCATTTTCCACTAAAGAAATTGGGCTCTATGGAGAAATTGCCAATTTCATGACCGGAGTAAGGAAAGCACTAAATGAGCTAAGGTAAGCCCAGGAAATTCTTTTGTACACAAAAGTAAATTACACTTAAAAAATGATGATGAACTTGTCAACCAGGCAAGGAGCCAACTTGAAGGGGCTCCCACTGGCCAAATCCGGGTCAATTTGAGCACCAAAATAAATGATAGTAAAGGATTGTTATCAATGGAATAAAATGTAATTGAAACCATGAGTCTGCACTGAAATAAATTGATACAGGAAATCAGTTTATTAAAATAGGAAGCCAACGAATATATACAGAACATGATGGAAGTAGAAAAATCACCATTAGATAATTATCATCATAAATGATTCAGGCAAGGCCATCAATTGGAACTAAAACTTCCTGGGTAAAGTTTGAGGAAAAACAGGTTACAAAGTCTCAAAGACGTTCCACTACAAGGTATTTATTATTTACAAAGGGGGAAATTAATTTATAATAGAGAAACTGCAGATATCCCCTCAATCACGCAATCAAAGTAATCACCAGTAATGGGAAAAATTGGTATTAAGTGTCCCATGGTATGATGCCCTGAGAAAAATACATGATTCTGATGTATTCCTGCTCACAGTCTTGACTCTACTCATGAAGAAAGATTATTCAAACCCCAACTGAGAAATACTCTACAAAGTAACTGGCATATACACTTCAAAAATGTTAATGTCTTTAAACACAAAGACTGAGGACCTGTTCCACATTAAAGGAGACTAAAGGGGTATGACAACTGAGTGCAACATATAAACTTTCCTTTGGCTATGAGGGAGAGTATTTAACAGACGGTAAAATCAGAATTAGGCCTGTAAAGTGCTTGAGTGTATTAATGCTAATTTCCTGATTTTAATTATTATACTATGGTTACATAAAAAAAAGTTCTTGGTTTTAGGAAACAAAGATTTTCGGAAACACATACTGAAATATTTGGGGCTAAAGGAGTATCATGTTAGCTTATTCTCAAATGGTTTAGAAAAAAATTAGGTAGAAAGAATAGGCCAATTGTGGTGGCTTATGCCTATAATCCCAGCACATTGGGAGATGAAGGTTGGAGTTGCTTGAGGACAGGAGTTCGAGAACAGCCTGAGAAACATACTGAGATCCCATCTCTATACAAAATTTTAATAAATAATAAAGTAAATGTAGCAAAATGCTAACATTTAATGAATCTAGGTGAAGGGTAGTCTTGGAAATAATTGTATTCTTGGCTGGGCGCAGTGGCTCACACCTGTAATCCCAGCACTTTGGGAGGCGGAGGCGGGTGGACCACCTGAGGTCAGGAGTTCGAGACCAGCCTGGCCAACATGGCGAAACCCCATCTCTACTAAAAATACAAAAATTATCTGGGATTACAGGTGGTGGCACATGCCTGTAATCCCAGCTACTCGGGTGGCTATGTCAGGAGAATCACTTGAACCCAGGAGGTGGTGGTTGCAGTGAGCCAAGACAGCGCCATTGCGCTCCAGCCTGGGTGACAAGAGCAAAACTCAGTCGCAAAAACAAACAAAAAATTGTATTCTTGTATTAGTTTTATAATTTTTATGTAACTTTGAAGTTATGTCAAGATGTAAAGTTAAAAAATACATTTACCTGGAATTTACACATAGATAATTCTAATGATTGGTCTAAAGTAAAACCTGTCCATTTACAATTCTAACCTACACCAAAGGTTAGACTTAGACTTCAGTGGTTAGAGAGAAGCAATAGTTCCTAGAGGGGAGGAGTTCAGACAGATAATATGAGGGATATATATTGCATTGGAGAAATAATAGACATTCCTCTGTGTAATAAAGCATACAGTTAGCAATGAAAATTGCCATCTTTTAGTAGCAAATAACTTTACATTGAATTGTATAAGGCAAAAACTCTTAGAAATACAAGGGGGAAATGAGCATATCTACAAATTCATTAGGACAAAAGCATTAAACCAGGCATGGTGGCTCATGCTTGTAATCCTAGCTACTTGGGAGGCCAAGGCAGGAGGATTACTGGAGCACAGGAGTTCGAAACCCGACTGGGCAACACAGTGAGACCCCATTTCTACAAACAAATTTAAAAATTAGGTGGGTGTGATGTTGCATGTCTGTATTCCCAGCTACTTAGGTGCTGAGACAGGAGGACCACTTTGAGCCAGGCTGGGCAATGTAGAAAGATTGCATTATTTAAGAAAACAAAACAAAACAAAAAACAACCCAAAAAGCAAACACTTCATTTGGGGACACACTTTTGTTCTGCTCTTTTACTAGTGTAAATCAGCACTTACGAGGTGCCTGGTAAATAATAATAATTTAACAAAACGTAACAGTGAGATATTTGGACGTATTTCACAGATTTACAGATAATCATCATGAGGGTGAAACCATGTCCTATTTTGTTCTCCACTGTTTATTCAACACATAATAGATGCCCAATTAATATTTATTGATTGGCTGAATCTGCTCTTTGATACTTGTGGGAGATTGAGTAATAAAAACATCTTTTAATGGATCAGAATTCTAGTGTTATAAAAAAGGAACATGCATATTCCCTCCACCTTCTTTTTAATTTGTAACAACTTGACAACTTTTTAATTTGTAACCACATTTGGATAAGGTAAATATGGGCTCTTCTGCTATACAAAACAAAAAGAAGTATTCATGTTATTGCAGTTGACATAGGCTGATGGTCATGAATTGTGAGACCTTAAATAAGCAACCAGTCTGGCAATGTAATTAAATGATCCATCATTGTCCCCCTACCCCCTGCAAAACATATTCCACAGAGAACCTATCTAAGACCAGCATTACACTTTTGACAGATTATTTAGTGGATTAATAGTTAACAGTGCCATGTAACAAAATGATTCATTCAATTATTTAGGGATATATTTTGTATTTATGTTAAGGGTATAACTTGAAGTTAAATTAACCAATTGTTAACAATGAAGGCTTCAGAGAGAATTTCTTATGGCCGAGGTGGTCAATTGTTATAAATTGCTTTGCAATTTTCACAGCCCACATTACCACAGATACTTTTTGTGGCACTTTTTCAAACTTCAGATTGTTACTGACTAGATAAAGAGGATTGAGACCAGCATTTAAAAAAAAAAATGCAGTTGGGTGGCACACATGCATAATCCTAGCTACTATAGAGGCTGAGGTGGGAAGATGGCTTGAGCCCAGAATTTGAGGCTGTAGTGTACCATGATGGCACCTGTGAATAGTCACTGCATTCCAGCCTAGGATACATAGTGAGATTCTGTCTCTAAATTTTTTTTAAGTTTTTAAATGAAGTAGGCTAGCATAGAAAATCTCAAAACACAGGCCAGATGCCATGGCTCACACCTGTAATCCTAGCACTTTGGGAGGCCGAGGCAGGTGGATCACAAGGCCAGGAGTTTGAGACCATCCTGGCCAACATGGTGAAACCCCATCTCTACTAAAAATACAAAAAGTTAGCTGGGCGTGGTGGCACACACCTATAGTCCCAGCTACTTGGGAGGCTGAGGCAGGAGAATCGTTTGAACCCAGGAGGTGGAGGTTGCAGTAAGCCAGGACTGTGCCATTGCACTTTAGCCTAGGTGACAGAGGGAGACTCCGCCAAAAAAAAAAAAAAAAACTCTCAAAACGCATTTCATATGGTAACACTGAGAACCACTTAATGAAACTTTTGTTTTGGTGTATACATATATCTACATAAACTGAGCCACAGTATAGAATGTATTTCTTACTGCAGGTTGCAGTAAGAAACTTTTTGAAAAACACTTTATGTTTTAGAACTCTTTGCAGCAGAACCTTGACCCACTGCTAAGATGATTTGGTGGCATTCCAATCAGGTACATTTCATTATCAGACTCAACAATAAGAACAACCGTCTTATTTAAGCTCAGCTCTCAAAGCATATGATTGCTCTTCAGATACTTGTCCAAAAGTAAAATGCACTGCCATTTGAAACATTAAAAGCTCACCTGAGAAAAAAATGCATACAGCACAGCTGTCCAATAGAACTTTTGGAGGTAGCAGAAATACCTGCACTGTCCAAAATAATAACCACTTGCCACATGTATTGAGTACCTGAAAGGCAGCTAGTATGAGGAATTGGTGAATTTTATTTAATTAACTTTAAATAGCCATATGTGGATAGTGGCTACCGTTTTGGATAGCCACTTTCACCTTAATACTTTCAAAATGTAGGTACATGAACAAATAAATTCTACATGTGATAAATATCCTAAATATCCCAATTGGATCATTACACATTATCTGCATATTATCAAAATATCACACATGCCCCATAAATATGTACAATTATCAACAAAAAATAGATTTTTTAAATGTAGTACATGAATTATAAAGATTATCTGAAATCATTTGGGAGCTTCTTAGAAATGCTGAATCACAGGCCTGACTGCAGACATAATGTCAGAATGACCAGCTGGTTCATGTGCACAATGAATTTGAAAAGCACTGATCTATAGGACTGGTTCTCAATGGACGTAGCACCAGTGAGCACTGCTGTATCAGTGAAAACTTATGGGACACTTTGGTTGGAACAATTACTGGCGAAGTGCTTCTGGCACTACTACAAATCTAAGAGCTGGCACCTCAAATGGCATTCAAATATCTTGCCAGATATTTATGTAATTTTAAAATAATCTATTCATAATAATTAACATTTGAACTGAACTCAATTTTCCAACATTATCTAGCACCAAGTATTTTTGTGCACCTTTAATATATTCTGAATTTTCCAGGAAAACCATATGTAAGTTGAGAAAAAGATGTAATTTTGTCCAGGTTTGTGCCCCATTTCAGAAAAACTTATTTAATAGCCTACATTTAAAACGTGTCATGTGCACATTGATACTAGGTAGAGGTTCAATTATCAGACTACTTCATTATGTAGTTATGTGGGAACTAAAATATTTTACTTAAAACGACTGCCCTCTTATTTCTCCTGTTATATTATCTCTATTATTCTCCAGTTAAGACTTTTTTTTCTTTAAAAAAAGTAGATAAGCAAATTATATACACATGAATTTCACTTCAGGATAATAGTGTGCACTGATTTTACATATGAGGTGCTGGGTCTCAACAGACTTAACCACTGATTTAAAGATTTATGCACCTATTACCATCCCTCTAGATCAGGGGGCCTTAATCTGGGAATACTATACAAGGATCCTCAGCCAAGATTTCTACTGAGTGCAACTTCAGGAGATAAATAAAGTCTTTGGTAGTATATAATTTGATATATATGTATCAAATGATAATCATCAAGGTGTAGCCATCGTGGGGTGAAGAACACATAACTTTATCAGGATGTATTAGATGAAAGACCATACATTACACCCTGAGACTGTATAAATTGGGCTGGACTATAAACTTGGGCCTCAAAATGTGGCTGATCCACCACTCAGTTACATTTACAGAATTGAATTTTGTATCATTTTATCAACCTGCATTGATGGCCTCTACAAAACAAACAAACAAACAAACAAAAACAAAACATAAGAGTTACATAGTCACTGCATTACTCACACTATAGGTGTCTCTTCATGGAGACATATGGAAGGCTAACATCCATTAAACGTT
Organism: Cebus imitator; assembly: GCF_001604975.1. NCBI lineage: Eukaryota > Metazoa > Chordata > Mammalia > Primates > Cebidae > Cebus > Cebus imitator. Next base: position 522,277 of record NW_016107890.1, on the reverse strand, counting down.
TGCTACACACTAAACAATACACTATATTCTGTACACCCTGGAATTCATTTATAAAGTCTCACAACCACCCTCTGATACAGATATTACTCCTTGTTTCACAAATGAGGAAAGTAGCTTAGAAAGTTCAATTAACGTTGACTAAGTTTATACAGCTAACAGCAGAAGTAGAATGTGAACTCAGGTTGTCTGTCTCCCAAACATGCATGTACTTTTCTGGAGAGGGTGGCTATTTTTTCTTTAATGTTACCGTAAAATATCTATTGGATCTTGTCTTCCATTGGCACAGCCTGCTAGATTTTTTTCTTTTTCTTTTCTTTTTTTTTTTTTTGAGATGGAGTTTTGCTCTTGTTGCCCAGGCTGGAGTGTAGTGGCACAACCTCGGCTCACTGCAACCTCTGCCTCCGTGGTTCAAACGATTCTCCTGCCTCAGCCTCCTGAGTAGCTGGAATTATAGGTGCACACACCACGACACCCAGCTAACTTTTTGTATTTTTAGTAGAGATGGGGTTTCATGATGTTGGCCAGGCTGGTCTTGAACTACTGATCTCAGGTGATCCACCCGCCTCGGCCTCCCAAAGTGCAGGGATTACAAGCATGAGCCATCATGCCCGGCCAGCCTACTAGATTTCTTAGGGCAGACATTGTATCCCACAAATGACAGTTGCCCAAGCATGCATCAGCATCTTTGAGTAAACTGCTTCACTTAGAGTGGTCACTGAGAACGGGCTTTATGGAATGCATTTGGCATGCTAAGCTTACTTTTGGTTTAATCTTTTTTCACATTCTCCCTTTTCTTCATTTTTAAATTTACTTCCTGCAATAAGACAATGAACAAATAAATGCACACCACATGCTGCTTTAGATAATCCAGGAAGTACTAAGATAGTGCTATGGCTTTATTGGATGATTCAGAAACCACCTAGAATTGTTTTTATAATGCAAAACACCAACTATCATTACGATAACAGTACTTAAGTTTCAGTATATTCCACTTTGAGAGAACCCTGGTTTCCTTGGTTGCTTTCTAAAGAGTAGAAAAAGAACACCTAACAGGCAAAACAACAATGAGCACATTTGAGGGCATAGGCAAAATAGGGAGATGAGCTGTCATGTCATTTAGGATAACTGAGACAGGGACAATCAGAAGACAAATAGAAACAGCAGTGGACGTGGGAACACTGCCTGCGTGGAAGGTGAGAGGAAGTAGGGCCATGCAAACCAAGCTTAGTTGACTGTGGACAAAGTCATCAATGGTGTTAGGAGTTTGTAGGAAGTACAATAAAAGGGAAATTGAAAGAGAGTAAGCTATTTGTTTTTTGCCAACACCACCATCACTACAAAACATTTAGAGAAAGGTGGTCAGCAAACTTTTTTCATAAAGAACCAGTTAGTAACTATCTCAGGCTTTGCAGCCAGATAGTCTTTGACTACTTTAAGACAACTCTGCCACTGTGACACAAAAACAGCCACTGACATATGTAAACAAATGTGTAAGACCATGTTTCAATAAAACTTTATTTATAAAATAGATGTGAGCAGTCAGAATGGCCATGATTAAAAAGTCAAAAATAACAGATGCTGGCAAGGTTGTGGAGAAAAATGAACACTTATACACTGTTGGTGGGAGTGTAAATTAGTTTAACCATTGTGGAAGACTGTGTGGCAATTCATCAAAGACCTAAAGAAATAGCATTCAACCCAGTAATCCCATTACTGGGTATATACCCAAAGGAATATAAATATACCCTATTATAAAAAGACATGCATATGTATGTTCATTGCAGCACTGTTCACAATAGCAAAAACATGGAATCAACCTAAATGCCTATTAATGATAGACTGGATACAGAAAATGTGGTATATATACACTACAGAATACTACGCAGCATAGGAAAGTACACAATCACGTCCTTTACAGGCACATGGATGGAGGTTGAGGCCATTATCCTTAGCAAACTAACACAGGAACAGAAAACCAAACACCACATTCTCACTCATAAGTAGGAGCTACATGATAAGAACACATGGACACATAGAGGGGAACAGCACACAATGAGGCCTTTCAGAGGGTGGAGGATGGGAGGAGGGAAAGGATTAAAAAAAAAAAAACTAGTACATACTAGGCTTAATACATGGGTGATGAAATAATCTGTACATGGGGTTCTGTGACACAAGTTTACCTATGTAACAAACCTGCACTTGCACCCCTGAACTTAAAAGTTTTTTAAAAAAGTGATTGGCACAAAGTGACAGAATGGATAACCCAAGGGCAGTAAAAATGGAAGATGCGAACATTTGAAGACAACCGTCATAAAGTACTACTTACAAAACAGCATGTAGAAGAGGAAAATAGTGGTTTCCTGAAAGGAGAAAAAAATGTGCTTAATAATCACTTACCATTCTGACTCAGTTACAAAATCTGTGTGTGGAGACATGCAGGACATTGCAATATTTAACCATGATAATAAACCGAAAAGGCAGAGCTAGAACACAAAGTCCCAATATTATATCTAATATGCTTAATACCTTGACATAAACGATACAAAACAAGGTTCAAGTTGGGACAAATCTTATGCCTCACATGTCCTATGGCACATCCTACACATCAAAACATGATGTCAGGCATCATGCACAAATCATTCACCCAACATTGAGTCAAATGTTGAAGTCACAAAATAAAGCAGAAAAATAATGCTCTTATAAGCAAATTAGGCCAGACTCAGTGGCTCAGCACAGTTACTCATGCCTATAATCCCAGCACTTTGGAAGGCCGAGGCTGGCAAATCACCTGAGGTCAGGAGTTCCAAGACCAGGCTGGCCAACATAGAGAAACCCCGCCTCTACTAAAAATACCAATTTAGCTGGGCATGGTGGTGGATGCCTGTAATCCCAGCTATTCGGGAGGCTGAGGCAAGAGAATCACTTGAACCCAAGAGGCAGTGGTTGTGTTGAGCTGAGATTGTGCCATTGCATTCCAACCTGGGCAACAAGAGCAAAACTCTGTTTCAAAAAAATAAAAAATAAAAAAATAAAAACAATCAAATGCCAAGGGAAACTGGTTACAACCATAAAGATGTGTTTGGGAAATGCTCTCATTTAGAAAATTGTGAAGTTAAATTTATTATAAGGCATAACAATAAAACTAGGTCCAATATCAGTGCATTTGATTCAGTTTTATCAATATTTACAGGTAAATAGGTAAAATGAAAGTAGATAATAGTTCATAGCCCATCTTTGGGAAAGAGTACAATCTAGCAAATAAATTAGGTACATAACAATGTTGGCTCATTAGAATAACATACATTAAAATCAATCTGAAAAAATATGAAGACCAAAACTGCATAACTGCATTACAGAACATAATGACAAAACAGATGATCTGTATACATGGATTAGAATGGGTTGGCATATGAAAAAAAGCTCATCATCACTGATCATGAGAAAAATGCAAATCAAAACCACAATGAAATACCACCTCACACCAGTTAGAATGGTGATCATTAAACAGTCAGGAAACAACAGATGCTGGAGAGGATGTGGAGAAATAGGAACACTTTTACACTGTTGGTGAGAGTGTAAATTAGTTCAACCATTCTGGAAGACAGTGTGGCAATTCCTCAAGAATCTAGAACCAGAAATACCATTTGACTCAGCATTACCATTACTGGGTATATACCCAAAGGACTGCAAATCATTCTGCTATAAAGACACATGCACACGTATGTTTATTGTGGCACTGTTCACAATAGCAAACACTTGGAACTAACCCAAATGCCCATCAATGATAGATTGGATAAAGAAAAATGTGGCACATATACACCATGGAATACTGCGCAGCCATAAAAAGGATGAGTTCTTCATGTCCTTTGCAGGGACATGGATGAAGCTGGAAACCATCATTCTCAGCAAACTGGCACAAGAACGGAAAACCAAACACCGCATGTTCTCACTCATAAGTGGGGATTGACAGTGAGAACACATGGACACAAGGAGAGGGACATCACACACCGCAGCCTGAAAGGCGGTGGGGAGCTAGGGGAGGGATAGCATTAGGAGAAATCCTAATGTAGATGACGGGTTGACGGGTGCAGCAAACCACCATGGCACGTATGTACCTATATAATAAACCTGCACGTTCTGCATATGTATCCCAGACTTTAGGTATATTAAAAAAAAAAGAAAGAAAAAGAATGGTTTGGGTGTTGAAGGGGTAGATGGTAAGTGCCACTTGGTATTGCTGAAGAAAATCTATCCGTCTTTTTTATGCTTAGTGTAAAAAGATACAGAAACAACTTGACGGTCAGTGAAGGCAAAAGTTCAACCAACAGGAAATACATGTGTACAATGGAACACCAGACACTAAAAATAATGCATTCTATCTACATGCACCATGACACGTAAAAATGAGAAAACAATGCTAACAGAATTTTGTGTCCAAAGAAAAAAGTTACACATATTGTACATCTGTTTTTTGTTTTTGAGACAGAATCTGGCTCTGTTGCCCAGGCTGGAAAGCAGTGGTGCAATCTCGGCTCACTGCAGCCTCTGCTACCTGGGTTGAAGCGATTCCTGTGCCTCAGCCTCCTGAGTAGCTGGAATCACAGGCGTGTATCACCATACCTAGCTAATTTTTCTAATTTTAGTAAAGATGAGGTTTCATCATGTTGGCCAGGCTTGTCTTAAACTCCTGACCTCAGGTGATCCAGCCACCTTGGCTTCTCAAAATGCTGGTATTACAGGCATAAGCCACCGTGCCCAGCCACACTGTACATCTAGCATATGTCCAAGTTTCTAGACATTTACAAGAAATTTAAGTGGCACCTTGAAAAACAACAGTGGAGGCCGGGCATGGTGGCTCATGCCTGTAATCCCGGCACTTTGGGAGGACGAAGCAGGTGGATCACAAGGTCAGGAATCCGAAACCAGCCTGGCCAACATGGAAAAACCCCATTTCTACTAAAAATACAAATTAGCTGGGCATGGTGGTGGGCGCCTGTAATTCCAGCTACTTGGGAAGCTGAGGCAGAGGTTGCAGTGAGCCAAGAGTATGCCATGTACTCCAGCCTGGGTGAAAGAGCAAGACTATCTCAAAACAAAAACAAAAACAAAAAAGGCATTTATTATGTTTGGTCAAACATTAAAGAAAACAATCACAGATCAGTATTTTGGGAAGGTGTCTGGAGAAACCTCTAAAGCCACACCAGTGCAGACACAATTGCATTTAAAATACTACAGTATGCTAAAAAATGTTAACTGAATGGTGAAAAAATTTTAAAGTACAATCACATACTCAAAAAAGAGCCACAAAATTTTACTTGGACAATCATATAGAGTTCAGTAATATAAAAGTAGAAACGGTCTCGCAAAAGCTATAATTTGCTTATGCTGGTTTGCTAGGGTCCTCCTGGAATGTTATTTGTTTATAATCAATGGAGCTGGGAGAGTATTTAGAACAAACCAGGGCTAGACGTGGCTCACGCCTGTAATCCCAACACTTTCGGAGGCGGAGGTGGGAGGATCACAAGTTCAAGAGATCCAGACCATCCTGGCCAATATGGTGAAACTGTCTCTACTAAAAACACAAAAATTAGCTGGGCGTGGCTGCACGTGCCTATAGTCCCAGCTACCTGTGAGGCTAAGGCAGAATTGCTTGAACCCCAGAGGCAGAGGTTGCAATGAGCCAAGATTGTGCTGCTGCACTCCAGCCTGGTGAAAAAGCAAGACTCTTAAAAAAAAAAAAAAAACCACCAAACTTCATTTTATATTTACCTCTAGACTACATAATCCCCAGTAATAAAATCCTAGTTCTATTTTCAATAACAAAAGCTATTTGTAGAACCTCATGGACAGATGCATGCTTTTTAAGATGGTGTGTTGCCGGCACCCAGGATGGAGTACAGTGGCTCCATCTTAGCTCACCGCAACCTCCGCCTCCTGGGTTTAAGCGATTCCCCTCTGTCTCCCAAGTAGCTGGGATTGCAGGTGCACGTCACCACGCCTGGCTAACTTTTGTATTTTTAGTAGAGACAGGGTTTCACCATGCTGGCCAGGCTGGTTTCCAACTCCTGACTTCATGTGATCAACCCGCTTCAGCCTCCTAAAGTGCTGGGATTACAGGCATGAGCCACTGTTACCCGCCAGACTCATGCATTTTAATATATGTCTGCTTTTAAAACTTCTTTGGAGCAGGGTCCCAGACCATTCTGTTCTTGCTCTATGCTCAGCACATGAAACATAGCAAATAGAGGTGCTCAATACACATGTATGTGTATACATACATATTTTTTTTCCAGAAAAGGTAGGGAAGTGAGTTCTGTGCACAACTATTGAGAAATCACAATGTATGAAATACAGAAAAAGCTGCAAGATTTAAATATGAAAATTAGTTCCCCTGAATTGGAAAAGACAGCAACATAGGCACATGTGATCACATGCCTACAATTTCACCTTTTGCGTCTACCAGTGGAACAGTCATAACACCAAACTCTAAACCATCTAAGGTAGTAGGAAGGCTACCTAATGACTACTTTGGAATTCATTAGTAAAGCAGGACACAACAGTTTAAGATGCCACAGAACAGGACTACAGTTTTGATACCAAATCCATTAACTGTATGAAGATGAAAACTGTAGGCCTAACAGACCTGTTGTTTTAGGTTAATGATGGGCAAATGAGATGCCCAGGGCTAAGGGGGAAAGCAACCTGTGAGCAGAGTTTCTCACACCATATGTGAGGGACCAGTCTTAACCCTTAAATTGCACTCTGCCTGACATACTTTATGTATATATGTGTATGTGTGCCTATGTGTGTGTGTCATATATACACACACACATTCAAACTTTTTAAATTTTGTAGAGGTAGGGTTTCACTTTGCTGCCCAGGCTGGTGTTGAACTCCTGGACTTAACCCAGTCCTGCTACCTCAGCCTCCCAAAGTTCGGGGATTACAGGTATAAGCCACTATGCCTAGCTTTTAAGATATATTATTTTATAAACATTACTAGAAAAGTGATGACATATTAATGTCACAATAATATAAAATTGCTATAGAAGTTTCCAGACACACACAATTTCTACTTTGACCTTGAGAGATATGCTGAAGTTTTGTTAATGTCAATCTGGCCCAACCCCTTGAATCTGTGTAAAAAGGATCTGACATTTATTACTTTACTACTCAATAATAAAAGACATACTGGGCCGGGTGCGGTGGCTCACGCCTGTAATCCCAGCACTTTGGGAGGCTGAGGCGGGTGGATCACGAGGTCAAGAGATCGAGACCATCCTGGCCAACATGGTGAAACCGTCTCTACTAAAAATACAAAAAATTAGCCGGGCGTGGTGGCACATGCCTGTAATCCCAGCTACTTGGGTGGCTGAGGCAGGAGAATCGCTTGAACCTGGGGGTTGGAGTTTGCGGTGAGCCAAGATTGTGCCACTGCACTCCAGCCTGGGCAACAAGAGCAAAACTCCGTCTCAAAAAAATAAATAAATTAAATTAAACAAATTAAAAAAAATAAAAGACATACTATAAGAAACAATTAGAGGTAAAAGGTGCATAGACTTGTCATTAATTTTAAAATTTAACACTTGCTTTGTTACAATGCCTAAAATTATCCTTTTGAAACTTTAGCATTTAAGAATCTCAATTATCAATTTGAACAATTTTGCCTTATTTTGCCACTTAGATTAGAATACAGAAGCTTAAAAATGTATATGAAAACATGACCATGCATTGCTTAATGGTGGGGATTATGTTTTGAGAAATGGGTCATTAGGTGATTTCATTGTGTACTTACACAAACCTGGATGGTATAACCTACTACAAATGCAGGCTTCATGGAATAGTCTTACTGCTCCTAGGCTAGAAACCTGTATAGCATGTTACCGTACTGAATGCTCCACATGGTATTTGTGTGTCTAAACATAACAAAACATAGAAAAGGTACAGTAAAAATAAAGTGTTATGTTACTGGCCCACCAGGAATATGTGGTCTGTTGCTGACCAAAACTTCCTTATATAGCATGTGACTATATTTACTTACACTACACTCCTGTGCCTTTGCCTCCAAACTTCCCCAACTAACACAGTGAATCTAGGGAAAATTTCCATCTTTTATTAGATTCATTACCAAGGGGAGTAAAACAGAGACATGTCTGTATGCCCAGCATATAACAAGCTGAGGTCATTTACTATATTAGGCTATACCCTGTGGAAGAAGTGTTAAGTAATTATTGTCTCTGAAACCCAATTTCCAGAATTCAAATCCACCGTTTACAACTTACAGGCAAAAGTTACTTAAATTCTCAGTAACAGCACCTACATCTCAAAAAATTATTGTGCAAGTTAATGTGCATGTAAAGTGACTGGAATACTGCCTGGCACATAAATTATTACTATGTGTTATAATTATTTAATTACATAATATTCATTAAATCCTTCTGTAGAATTGGGATAGTCAACATTAAATTCACTAAATAAAATGTCACATTCCTACAATAAAAGCGTCCACTAAAATCCTATTTCAATTCTCTATTATGAAAATACATCTATTTATAATATCTTGTTTAACGGAGAGAAAGAATAAGTTGGAAAATAACATATAACCTAATTTTACATTTAGAGAAGGTGCTAATAAAGTTATAAAAGTTGCTTAGTCACTGTACTATTTAAGTGGTAACTGCCCAAAGTGATTCAGAGTAATTTATCATCCATTCTTGTCCCCAGAAAAAAGGTTTAAAATAACATCATGATTCTAAAATGGTAATGACAATAATCAAATGCTACAAATTAGTTACTTCAAAAATTTAGAACTGTATACATTTAATGTATTATTCCTTCTTTCCCCCTATGAGCTGATGCTTCCTAAAACTGAACTTCATCTTAGAATTCAGGAAATACATTTCTAATAGATACACTACTTCAGTCCGACCCATTGCCAACATACCACTAACACCATCACTTTTAAGCAAGCTCTTCAAGTGCTCAGAACTATACATATCAACACAGACAGTAAGTCATCTTAACCAATTACCCAAGTTTAACCAGCAGATATTATGTACAGTATGCTGAGATTATAACAAAAACAAAAGTTTCAGTATTTCCAGAATACTGAACAAGAGATGTTTGTGGCATTGCGTACGTACTGTGATAACCTGTGGTACCCTTTAAACTATTTTAAAATTCTACAATGAAATCAGTGCTATTAAGTTTATGTTTATTTCATACATGGTTTTTGTCAAGTTTATCAGTTTTAAAATGATTAAGTCATAGTCACCATTCGAAGACAAATTTTCCTCTCAAACTAGTAATTTCCATTCTGCTACCTAGAGCTTGGCTTATCCTTTGGTCTGACAGCCATACTTCATTTCACAGGACTATACAAGTATGTACTATGTACAAAGTACTTTCAAGTTTGTTTTCAAATGATACCTACAGAGTAGATCAAGTTTTCGAGTTTACAGAATACCATACTACAACAATTTATCACTATAAATGTCTTAATACCTGTTTATTCCATTCGATTTAGATTGCAACACTAACAAAATTCTTAATGCATACATCCCACCACCTGACCTTTCCCTATACTATCATTTTGACACTTACATACAAACAACTCAATTCAGCAACCAAGTTTTACAACCACTGTTGCTACTAATCAAATGGTGATGCGTCAGATCCCAATTCTCATGAGTATTAACATATTGAGAGTACATTATTTACCTAAGACTGAAGGACTATGCCTTACTTTATAAAAAAACAAAGATAGCCACGTCAATTTAATTCCATATATATGATACTACCTATTCAATTTATTAAAAATTGTAATAAACATAATAATCAAACTAGTGCTCCAAACTTATGCTGTTCACATGGAAGACACCACAAAAGAAGACACAATATAGAGACTGCCTTGCAATAAGAAGTACAAATTCCTTCTTTAGAGATGGAGAAATAAAAGGACAAATCTAGTTGTCTAAAAGACAATTCACTGTACACATTTTATTTACAGTTTTGTACACTGTCTTAATATGAATGGGACTGCTTTTCTACTTGAGCCATTTTTAACCAAAGCAAAATAACCTAAGTAATACAAAGTGTTAAAATACAGCATAAAGATACAAAAACAGACATACTAATTCTAGTTAGGAATGTAATTATGATGTTACATTTTTTTATAATCCACAATTATGTTTAGGAAATCACACAAACATAGATCACTGATTTGAATGAAATGCATAAATTTGTAGCAAAGCTTTGTAGTTACAAAAAAACAAAAAAATTACCAAAGAATGCACAAAATTAATGTTTATTCCACCTTTGTGTCATATTCCTGGATCCTTCGCCAATGTTACATGAGGAAAAAAACAAAAGCAAAACAAATGAAAAACTGAAATCAGAATCACTAATATTATCAAGTAGGGAAACAAATAAATTAAAATCTAGCAGCCATCAGCAAGAGTACAGCAAAGACAATGCTGTAAAAAGAAACAAAGAAAATTGCTAGAAAACTATATGCATCATAATCTTTCAAACCAGCAAAATATGCTCCTGCATACAATAGAACATCAACAGAATTTTTTTCCTGTAAAGTAGAGAAATGCCAAGTTGTTTTTTGAATATTGTGGATTGGTAAAATGTGTATGTAATTAATGGTAATTCTACTGAACTATTACAGAGTGGGCCAGGAACACATTTATGGATTCTGGGGATGTGTACTGTAATTCTTTGATTGGGATAGTGGACACTCTAGCCAAAAAATATATATATATATATGAACACAGAAGTACAAGACAAAGGCAAATGAGACTTCTCTTATATCTCAGCAACATTTAGATGGAAATCAAATTTAAATGCAGTCCACTCTGCTTTTGGAAGAGGCTTTGGTTCAGCTCCCAAATCTCGATTGCTTGACGCAGTCTCCTATGAGAATACTCAGAAGGTGTCTTCTTAAACAACAAACCTATTTTTAGTGGTGGAGCCGCTCTTAGTAGCTGTGTCTGCGTGGGACTGATAACCAATCACTATCTTTGGAGGAAGTCCTAACCTTTCCTTGTATACCCTCCTAGAAGAAAAAAAAAAAGAAGTAGCCATTTTTATTCACAAGAAGTAAATAAATTTAAAAATTTAGTGTTATTAGTCTTTATATTACAAAATACAGACTTGAGAGTACAAGAGGAAATTATACAGCCTTTTCCTTTTAGCACAATTTACTTTTCCATTTTTGCAATATTCTCGGTTATTTATTTATTTATGGATTTTTGCTCTTGTTACCCAGACTGGAGTGCAATGGCAGGGATCTCAGCTCACTACAACCTCCACCTCCCAGGTTCAAGTGATTCTCCTGCCTCAGCCTCCCGAGTATCTGGAATTACAGGCACCCGCCACCACACCCGGCTAATATTTTGCATTTTTAGTAGAGTCGGGGTTTCACTATGCTGACCAAGCTGGTCTCAAACTCCTGACCTCAGGCTATACACCCACCTTGGCCTCCCAAAGTGCTGAGATTACAGGTGTAAGCCACTGCGCCCAGCCATTAATTACTTCTAAAATATTTGAGAGCCAATCAGGTATGTTGTTACTAAATTATAGTAGCATTACTATATGATTATACTGTTATTTATTCTGGTACTATGATAATTATTACTAAATCAATAGTGAACAAAGCCAGGACAGTCCCTGGGCTCACTGCATTTACAGTCTAATTAAAAAAAACACAAATAATCACAAATATCTATGACGGACCTGTCTCACATGCATACTTAAACAGCAATCTGTAACACAAACATGTTTATTTTCATTCTTTGATCTAAAATGTTACATTTCACATCTGAACCCTAGCACATATTGTATATTACTACACAAATTCCATTAACCATACCTGTTACAAGACTGCACAAACAAAAACTAAACACTTAGAGAGAGATTAATTTAAGAGCATACATAATTTCTAACTTACTAACTTTACAATCTAATTTTCAAATAAGACGTGACTCAAGCACACGTTTCGAAGAACAAAATGGCACTTGTCACGAGTGCCAAAGAGTAAATATAGGGGCTGTGATACTGTATAACAAGGAGATTCTAATCTCATCTACAAAATTAGTGAAGTCTCCCCTTTAAATATCACGAGATCAAAAGGATAATGTTAAGAGAATCAGCACATCTGAAAGCTGAGAAATAAAAATTAGACTGTGTGGCTATAGCTTATAAGTAAAGTGAATATGAGATAAGGCTGACAAGTTTTCAGAGGAAGAGAGCTTCATAGGTCACCTTAAAAATTTGAATCTTTAAGAAAAAAATAAGGCCGACACGGTTGCTCATACCTATAATCCCAGCACTTTAGAAGGCCGAGGCATGGGGATCACAAGGTCAGGAGATCGACATGGTGAAACCCCAACTCTACTTAAAA
>NW_016107890.1:497313-508583 GCF_001604975.1 Cebus imitator | reverse complement strand
AATTTCTCTAACTCTTGCTTAAAATAAAGTAAAACCTCCACAATCAGGTTTTGATGCTGGCAGAAACATTAAAATATGATGACAAATCAACTCCTTTCTCTTACTGAACCCTATACAGCACGAAATGTAGAAAATCCCTATACCTTTTGATCTAGAAATAAATCATGTTCACAGAAAAATACATGGCCGAGAGCAGTGGTTCACACCTGAAATCCCAGCAATTTGGGAGGCTGAGACAGGCAGAACACTTGAGGCCAGTAGTTCAACACCAGCTTGGCCAACATAGCAAAACCCTTGTCTCTACAAAAAATGCTATAGGGCTCAGGCCTGTGATCCCAGCTATTCAGGAGGCTGAGGCAAAAGAGTCACTTAAACCCAAGAGGCGGACGTTGCAGTGAGCCGAGATCGTGCTACTGCACTCCAACCTGGGCAACAGAGTTTAACTCTGTCTCAAAAAAATTAATTTTAAAAGAAAAATTAATAATATTTGAAAAAAATCACAATGGGGCAAACCAAACATTTTGTGACCACTGACTGACCAGCACTTAATTTTAACATAAGATTGTGAGTCAAATATTACTAATATAATAGAGGTTAAAAAGAAATCTTAGTTAGAAAAAAAATGCCAGCTAGTTTAGCATGGTAGCTCATGTCTGTAATCTCAGCACTTTGAAAGGCTGAGGTGGCTTGATCAAGTCCAGGAGTTCATGACCAGTCTGGGCAACATGGCAAAATCTCTTCTCTACAAAATGTACAAAAAAAAAAAAAACTAGCCAGATGTGGTGGTATACGCCTGTTAATTCCAGCTACTCTGGTGGCTGAGGTAGGAGGATCACCAGGAGGTTGAGGCTACAGTGAGCCATGACTGCACCACTACACTCCTGCCTGAATAACACAATAAGACTCTGTCTCAAAAAACAAAACAAAATAAAACAACAACAAAAACCACCATTTTTGCAAAGAATAAAATTTCCAAAATTGGTCAAAACCCCCCCACATGTGGGTTTTAAATATGGATAAAAACCAAGATATGTCATATAAATTTAATGAAAATTCTGTTTTATGTCATATAAATTTAATAAAAATTCACATGCTTTAAATGCACATATACTATTTGTCAATACTCACTGAATTATTTTTATTATGAGCATACATTAGCTCTTTTCAAAGTAGTACTTTTTTCAAACAGTACTTTCAAGTAGGAAATACATTCTCATTTGGTGAATGAATTAAAAAAACAAAACTACACGCCAAAGGAATGCTCTAGTAGTTATATACTTTACTGCTGAGAAAAAACAATTTCATAGAAATAAAAAACATATGAACAAGGCTGGGTGCAATGGCTCACGCCTGTAATCCCAGCACTCGGGGAGGCCCAAGGTGGGTTATCACCTGAGGCCAGGAGTTAAACACCAGCCTGGTCAACATGGCAAAACCTGGTCTCTACTAAAAATACAAAAATTAACCGAGCATGGCAGCATGCACCAGTATTCCCAGCTACTTGAGAGGATGAGACATGAGAACTGCTGGAACCTGAAAGGCAGAGGTTGCAGTGAGCCTAGATCATACCACTGTACTACACAGCCTGAGGAACAGAGTGAGACTCTTCTCTCAAAATAAATAAATAAATAGACGAAATAGTGGTGTAAAAAAACAAAATCAAAAACAAAAACCACAAATATATATATATAAACAAGACGTTGAGCACTGGCTCTGTTGGTACAGAGCCATTCAAACTTATAAAAATGTTCATGAAAACAATACAAGGAAAACAGGATCTACAAACCAAAGTATATCTAAAGCTACAAATAAAGTAACTTCTGGTTTTAGTCATTTTAATATTGTAAAAATAAGCAGACAAAGAGGAAAACTTACCCTATATGTGTAACAGCTTCTCTGTTTTCACATTCAGTAGTCCATATTGCTATCTTATCTCCTTTAGCTCTAACATTAACAACAGCGCCACATACATCGTCACTGTAGTCATCAAAAGATTCTCCAATAAGGCACAGCAGCTTAAAAAAAAAATCCCAAATTACATTTAATAAACAAGCTATTACACTGCGAATGTCTCCTCTATATTCGTATAGACACAAAACTAAAGACAGCTTTTAAATCAAGAGTTAACTTTTTAAATGTCTAAATTTTATTTGCATATACAGATCTGTCCTGACTTTATTCATTCATTTATTTGTTACCAAAAACATTAACAGTTGTCCTCACCTTTTTCAGCAAATTTGGCAGTTAATATCATGGCAGATATAAAAGCTGATTTTATAATACTCATTTGCTCTGCTGCTGCTTCTATTTACGAGCAAACAAATAACAGAATAACAGAAATACTTATTCATGGTTAAATTAATTGCCTCTTGTTCTTATTTTTTATGAATAGTTGTTAATGGTTTGAGTTTTTTTGTTGTTGTTTTTGAGAAAGGGTCTTGCTCCGTCACCCTGGCTGGAGTGCAGTAACACCATCACAGCTCACTGCAGCCTCAACCTCCTAAGCTTAAGTGATCCTCCCATCTCAGCCTCCTGAATAGCTGGGCCTACATACAAGCACATATCACCACACCTAGTTAACTTTTGTATTTTTTGTAGAGACAGGGTTTTCCCATGTTGCCCAAGCTGGTCTTGAACTTGTGAGTTTCACTGAGTGAAATACCTGCCTTGGTCTCCTAAAGTGATAAGATTATAGGTGTGAGCCTGGCACTATTGGGTTTCTTAAAACATCAATAACAAAATTTACCATTTTAACCATTTCTAAGTGTACAGTTCAGGCATTAAGGACATTCAAAATTGTTGTACAACCATCACTACTACCATTCATCTCCACAACATTTTTTTTAACTGAAAAATGGAAATGTCCTGACTTTTTAATGTGGAATTCCAAAATGATACTTGCTGATGATCTTCCCCCTCAAAAACAGAATTCAATTACTTCTTCAAAAGCCATTCATTCAGCAGCTGGGTGTGCTGACATGCACCTGTAGTCCCAACTACTTGACAGGCTAAGGCAGGATGATTGCTTGAGCCCAGGAGGCTACAGTGAGCTCTGATGGCCCCACTGCACTCCAGCCTGGGTGACGGACAGAGCAAGACCCTGTCTTTAAAAAAACAACACAGTGTCACTTATCCCAACATTTTAAGTGATTAACTTAGTAAGTCCTAACTATAAACCAGGCACTGCTTCAAGTGCTAGGGATACAAAAGAGACTACAAATCCCATTCCTAAAACTTGGGGTTTGGAACCGCCGTCTACAGAAAATGCCTATTATCTCATATTTAATTTGTCTTGTGAAGGCAAAAGTTCCAGCTATATCACAACATGTAGGTCGAATAACAGTACACAACAATTTTATTGTTTGCTTCACTGATCTAAAAAGTTTAGTAGGTCAGGCACAGTGACTCAAATCAGTAATTCCAGCACTTTGAGAGGCTCAAGTGGGAGGATCACTTGAGGCCAGGAGTTTGAGATTAACCTGGACAGCATATCAAGATCCCATTTCTACAGAAAGATTTTAAAAATTAGCTGGGCATGGTTGCATGCACCTGTAGTCCAAGCTATTAAGAGGCTGAGGTGGGAGGGTTGCTTGAACCCAAAGGGTGAGGCCGAAGTGAGCCATATAAATAAATATCTGCACTCTAGCCTGGGAGAGCAAGACCCCAGCTCTAAAAATATAAATATTTAAAATTTTAGTATATGTATAGCAATGCTGTAAGTGGGTTGCAAAAACTTCAATCATACAAAATGTAAGGTTCTATAATTTTGGGGTTAATGAAATGACCACAAAATTGGTGGTGAGAGTCAACTGCCAATCACTCAAATATCTGACTTACAATATGGTAGAATGTTTCACTGTACTATAAACAGAAGTCACGTGACAGAACAAAAGTAATTACTGACCCTGATTTTCTAGTGCTGGGCATCCTTCTCTCCTCTTAAATCAAGTAGCAAATGTAAAATGTAACATATATTAAGTTTTAGTATTCCAAAACTACCTCTACAACTGCTTTATACTTTTAAAACCTTACTGTCTCTAGCCAAAAGCGATCGAGGTCACTTCGTCTCTGCTGTTTGTTCAATGTAATTAGCCATCGTCCTCCCCGTTTGTTTTTCTCATCTTCCCACATAGGCTCAATACCATCCTACAGGGTTAGAAGACAACAGTATTACACAATATTGTTACCTTGACTTTGAGAGATAATCATTAGAAATAATGAGCAACAACACTGTTAACTTCTTAGTTTATTCTCCATAAAACTGTCACTGATGTAGTTTTTAAAAAGCACATAAAACTTAACGCCAGAGGCATGACACTGCAGAATTACAGTCCTGACTTCATCACTTATTTGCTAGTAAATCTTGAGTTTCACTTAATTTGAAGGTTCTTTTTCTAAATAGCAAACATATTTTAGAAGCTCTGTACACTTCTATACCCAGAAAATACATGCAAAAACTATTCAATTTCAGTTAATGAATGTCCTGTCCCCAAACCTGACAAAGCCCAATAGTAAGTATTCCAAGGGCCTATGCTCCTAAGGTTAAGAATGCCTGGTAAACTCAGTCTGCTCAAGTACATAAAGGAAGGAGTAGACTGGATAATCAAAGCTCTCATGAAAATCAATCTCAGTATGGTATCCATAGAATAATTCTCCCTCAATTTTTATAAACAAAAAGAGTAAGATATATTTATACTAAAGCATACTAAAGCCAATTAAATTATCAGCCTGCTCACCATACTATCAAATACTCCTAAGTTTACGGCAAGATTTCTTAATGAATACCAAATGGCCAGTCCTATAATAAATATATAAAAATCACCAATTACACATACCTTAAAAAGTGAGTAGTCACAGCCAGGCATTAAATTACTAGACAACTGGATATGGTTGTACAGACTAGGTAAAAGAAAATGACAATTAAAAACACAGAATATGTAATACAGAGTTTAGGTGCTTACATATATATACATTTAGAAAATATGAAAAATAAACAGATAAAAGTTTGTGTCTACTTGTTTCTAAGTCAATTTCTTAAATGGACAAAACAGATCTTAAAAGCAGTTCAATAACCAACTTCGGATGGCAGGTATAATTTTCAAAAAAATTTCTAGTGATTGAGCTGACAAAAATATATTTTTATATGTCATTTAACTTGGTGCATACATATGTGTGTATATAAGAAACTGAGGAGAAAGGTATATGGTGGCTTTAAGTAAATGAAATAATTTCTGAATTTAATCAACAGTTTTGTTTTGTCACAAACACATTAGACAAAAAAAAAAAAAAAAGAAAAAAGAAAAAAAGAAAACATGAACTTCCTGACCATCGGGATTGTATGGCTGAAATAGTCAACATTATTATCCTTGAGGGTATCCAAGACAATAGATCAATGGTTCGCAAACACCACTGACTGTCGCTGGTCAGTCAACACAATAATCATTTTAAAAAGGATTTTAGAAATACAGTTCCAAGCACTACCTCTTGGGATTATAATCACCTAAATATGAAATGACACCCTGGAATCTGTATTTCTACACTATTTCCCAAATATCAAAATAACATTTGCAATGACTCGGTTGCTTGCCTGAAGGCAAAAGGCTTAGATCATTTGATCTCCTGTAGTCACTTACAGCAAAATTGATTTTTAAAATATTGGCACCTCTTAAGAATCTTTTCCTCTGTAGGAGAATGAAGAGTTTTTTTTTTTTTTTTTTTTTTTTTGGTGCAGAAGGCTGGAGTTATTTAAAAGTTCTAAATAAACATAATTATAGAAGAAAAACTACTTGATGTTTTGATGACAGGCAAAGAAGAATAACCCTAGTTTAACACTAGACAACTAGGCCTATAAATTATTAGGACTTAAATGTAGTTATTATTAAGTTTCAATGCTTTTATGCTTATTAAAGACTTTTGTCTTTCATGGTCTCAAATAGTTCCTCCCTACTCATTCTCCAAGTAAATTAGACACACTGGATTAACTTTGTTTTTAAGAGAATCAATTATCAAAACTTCTTAACTTAGACTTCACAATTTTTATATTTTCTAGAGAAACAGGAACTCATGTTGACCAGGCTGGTCTTGAACTCCTGGACGCAAGTAATCTTCCTGCCTCAGCCTCCCAAAGTATTAGTATTACAGGCATGAGCCACTAAGCCCAGTTTTAAATTTTGTTTTAAAGTCATGCAAAACTTGATGATCCCAATTCTTAGCTTTTTGCTATATCAGAAACAAAATTTCAAAAATATTTCAAATATTCTTCTTGATATTGATCACAGTATAATGAAATGAATAAAGTATCATGATAGATACTGGCATTCCCTTGACAATCCCTGAATTCTGAACATTTCAGCCTTTGATATCTTAAAATCTGTGGTACAGGAAATTCCAGATGTTCCACTAAAAACAGTTCGCAAAAATGAGGACCCAACAATGCACTGGAATACCCAGTTATGAGGCAAATGTATCTTGTCAACCAAGAGAAGAACAAGTTCCAACTAATTGTCAAAAGTTCTAAGGGCAATAAAGGGTTCCTGAGCAAAGGATATCTCAGGACAAAAAACAGAATAATCAGGGCTGAGGGATGACAAGATTTAAGTTTTGTATAACTAATAAAGCATAATCACCAATTCAAACATTTGTCAGGAGATAAGAAAATAGATGAACATTCATTAACTGTTCACCTCACACTTCATTTTGTGAATTCAACTTAAAAAGACTACACAGCTAATAAAACAACAAACATTCTAAAACAAATGGTTACTTACGCCCAAAAGTCTTCAACGGTATCAAACTTAGAGATCAGCCGTAGGTTTGCTTGCCAAGTTTTGCTTTTATCATTTTTAAAAAACCAGAGTGCCCATCTAAAAATAAAAAGTCAATGTCAAAAAATGATAGTTGCACCCCCATGTTAAAAGTAACATTATTCACAACAGTCAAAAGGTGGAAACAAGCCAACTGTCCATCCACAGATAAATGAAAAAAAGGATATATATACATGATGAAATATTTTAAAACTCTGATGAAAGAAATTCTAACACTTGATAAAACATGAGAAGCTAAGAACATTACATTAATTAGTCAGCCCCCTGCTCCAAAAAAACCCAAATACTATATGATTCCACTTATATGAGGTATAAGAAATCAAATTCATAGAAACAAAAAGAATGGTGGTTGTCACTAGTTAAGAAGAAGGGGTAGGCCGGGCGCGGTGGCTCAAGCCTGTAATCCCAGCACTTTGGGAGGCCGAGGCAGGTGGATCACCAGGTCAAGAGATCGAGACCATCCTGGTCAACATGGTGAAACCCCGTCTCTACTAAAAATACAAAAACATTAGCTGGGCATGGTGGTGCGTGCCTGTAGTCCCAGCGACTCAGGAGGCTGAGGTAGCAGAATTGCCTGAACCCAGGAGGCGGAGGTTGCGGTGAGCCGAGATCGCGCCATTGTACTCCAGCCTGGGTAACATGAGTGAAACTCCGTCTCAAAAAAAAAAAAAGAAGAAGAAGGGGTAATGGGGAGTTTAATGGGTTACAGAGTTTACAAAGTTTTGAAAGATGAACAGGAGTTCTGGAGATTAGTCACACAGAAATTGGTTGCACAAAGTACTTAACATTAACTGAACTGTACACCTAAAAATAGTTAAGATGGTAAATTTTATGTTTACCCCAAAAATTTAGAAAAAAAAAAATGTAAAAATGCTAGTTGCTATTACAGTGGCAAATGAGAGCTCTCCATTGCTTTCATTTAAAAAATGTGTTAACCTATGCCTACTACATAACAGATTCTCTGCTATAGAGACCCAAGATACTGTTCTTGATGACATCCAGAATGCTGAATCCTTTCCAGAAGGTTTTCAATTTACTTTGTCCAGATCCATCAAAGGAATCACTATCCACAGCACCTATAGCCTTATGAAATATAGTTCTTATTAATAAATAATAAGACTTGAAAGTTGAAATTCTTCTTTGTTGCTCCACAGGCTGCATAAAGTACGCTGTGTTAAGAGGCATGAAAACAATTCATCTCCATCAGAGCTCTTGGGCATCATCAATGATCACCTATTTTGAAAGGAAACTTTTCTTCTGGGCAGTAGGGTTTCAACAGTAGGCTTTAAGTATTCAGGAAACCATGCCATAAATCAATACACTGTCATCCAGGCTTTGTTGCTCCATTCCTAGAGCATGGGCAGAGTAGATTTAGAGTCCTTAACGACTCTTAAGATTTTGGGAATGGCAAATGAGCACTGGCTTCAACTTAAAGTCATCAACTGCAACATCCCCTAACAAAGAGTCAGCCTGTCCTTTGTAGCCTTAAAGCTAGGCACTGACTTCTCTCTAGCTAGCAAAGTCCTAGATGGCATCTTCTTCCAGTAGAAGGCTGTTTCGTTTACATTGAAAATCTGTTGTTTAGTGTAACCTCCTTAATCAATTACCTTAGCTAGATCTTCTTAATAGTTTGGTACAATTTCTGTATCTGCACTTGCTGCTCCACCTTGTACTTTTATGGAAATGGCTTCTTCCCTTAAATCTCATAACTGACATCTGCTAGATTTCAACTTTTGAGACAGGGTCTTGCTCTGTCGCCCAGGCTGGAGTGCTTTTGGAGGTGGCTTCTTTCCTTAAACCTCATAACTGACCTCTGGTAGCTTTCAATTTTTTTTTTTTGAGATGAACTCTTTCACCAGGTTGGAGTGCAGTGGCACAATCTTGGCTCACTACAACGTCTGCCTCCCAGTTTCAAGCGATTCCTCTGCCTCAGCTTCCTGAGTAGCTGGCACTACAGGCAAGCGCCACCACAACTGGCTAATTTTTTTAATAGAGACAGAGTTTCACCATATTGGCCAGGCTGGTCTCAAACTCCTGACCTCGTGATCCGCCCACCTCAGCCTCCCAAAGTGTTGGGATTACAAGCATAAGCCACAGCACCCAGCCCACTTTCACCTTTTATTCTGCAGTATCCCCACCTCTCTCAGCCTTCATAACACTGAACACAGTTAGGGCCTTACCAAGGATTAGGCTTTGTCTTAAGGGAATGTTGTAGCTGGTTTTATTTTCTACCCAGACCACTTGAACTTTCTCTATATCAGCAATAAGGCTGCTTTGTTTTCTTATCATTCATGTGTTTGCTGGAGCAGGACTTTTCATTTCTTTCAAGAACTTTTTTCCTTTGCTTTCACAACCTGGCTAACTTGTTTGGTGCAAGAGACCTAGCTTTCGTCCTGTGTTGTCTTTTGACATGTCTTCCTCATAAGCTTAGTAATTTCTAGCTTTTGATTTAAAATGAGAGACATGCAACTCTTCCTTTCACTAGAAAATGTAGAGGCTAATGTAGGGCTATCAACTGGCTTAATTTCAATATTGTTGTGTCTCAGGGAATAGGTAGACCCAAGGACAAGAAGACAGGAATGGCCAGTCAGTGGAGCAGTCAGAACACATACATTTATCAATTGAGTTTGCTGTCTTATATGGCCAACATTCATGGCACCCCAAAACAATTATAATAGCAACATCAAAGAGCACTGATCACAGATCATAACAGATATAATAATCAGAAAGTTTGAAATATTGTGAGAATTACCAAGTAAGCACATGCCACTGGGAAAATAGCATCAACAGAATTATCTGACACAGAATTTCCACAAACTTTCAATTTATAGAAAAGGCATTATTTGTAAAGCACAGTAAAATGAGGTATACCTGTATAATATTTTCTCTAATACCCTGAAGATAAACTCAGGGAACATTAAAGTTACACTTAAACATTATTATCCCAAGATGATTCTCCTTTAGAAAAATTAAACTGAAACTCCACCCCCTTCACCTAATCCAGGCGCTGTCCCCGCCCCCGAAAAAAAAAAAAAAAAAAAAGAAAAGAAAGAAAAATTAAACTGAATATTCTCTGAATTACAATACCAAAGGAAAAGTCAAAGGGAAATTCCATTTTTTCATCAATACAAATGCTGTATGAAGAGCCTTCAAAATTGTATATTTCATAATCCTATAATTAATGCTTTGTAACGTTACCTAGACAGAAAAATGAGACACATTTCAACATGTACTTTGTATTTTGTCAGCAACTGCCACCCCATTATCAATAAAAAAGAAAAAGATAAGGGAAGAAGACCCCCTACAAGGTCAAGTGCTACACTCTGGATTCTTAAAAATAATTAAATCGGCTGGGCGCAGTGGCTCATGCCTATAATCCCAACACTTTGGGAGGCCAAGGCAGGCGGATCCGGAGGTCAGGATATCGAGACCACCCTGGCTAACATGGTGAAACACTATCTCTCCTAAAACTACAAAAAATTAGCCGGATATGATAGCACATGCCTGTAGTCCTAGCTACTCGGGAGGCTGAAGCGGGAGAATCGCTTGAACCCAGGAGGTGGAGGTTACAATGAGCCAAGATCATGCCACTGCTCTCCAGGCTGGGTGACAGAATGAGACTCTGTCTCAAAAAAAAAAAAAAATTCTATCTTTTTTCAAAACAACAACAACAAAAAACACTACACCCAGCCAGTTAAACATATAAAGAACTATGGGACCAGGCAAGATGGCTCACACCTGTAATAACAGCACTTTAGAAGCCTAAGGTAGGAGGATCACTTGAGCCCAGGAGCTCAAGACCAGTCTGCGCAACATAATGAGACCTTGTCCTTACTAGACATTTAAAAATTAGTGAGGAATGGGCCAGGCATGGTGGCTCACACCTGTAATCCCAGCACTTTGCGAGGCCAAGGCAGGTGGATCGCCTGAGACTGACACCATTCTGGCTAACACGGTGAAACCCTATCTCTACTAAAAATACAAAAATTAGCTGGGCATGTGTGGTGGCGCTTGCCTGTAGTCTCAGCCACTCGAGAGGCTGAGGGAGGAGAATCAATTGAACCTGGGAGGCAGAGGTTCCAGTGAGCTGAGATCGCCCCACTGCACTATAGCCTGGCAACAGAGCAAGATACCATTTAAAAAACAAAACAAAAAAATGTAACCATGTATGGTGGCATGTCTGTAGTCCCAGTACCCAGGAAGCCAAGGTGGGAGGATTGCTTGAGCCCAAGAGTTTGAGATTGCAGTGAGCTATGATCACGCCACTGCATTCCAACGCGAGTGATAAAGCAAGACCCTGTCAAGAAACAGGACTGGGACAGGGGCAGGGAAGGGAAAAGTGAGAGGGCTGCTTGAGGTCAGGAGTTTACAAACAGCCTGAGCAACATAGCAAGACCCCGTGTATCTCTTTAAAAAAACAAAAAAATGGCCGGGTGCGGTGGCTCA
>NW_016107890.1:496075-497103 GCF_001604975.1 Cebus imitator | reverse complement strand
AAACATAGCCAGGCATTGTGGTGCATACCTAGACCTAGCTACTTAGAAGGCTAAGGCAGAGAGATCATTTGAGCCCAGAAGTTTGAGGCTATAGTGACTTATGATCATACAACTATACCCCAGTCTGGGTGACAGAGTAGGACCATGTCTCTTAAAAAAAAAAAGAAAAAAAAAAAGCCAGGCATGGTGGCTCATGCCCGTAATCCCAGCACCAGCACTTTGGGAGGTCGAGGTGGATGGATTGCTTTAGTCTAGCAGTTCAAGGCTAGCCTGGGAAATAGCAAAACTCCAACTCTACAAAAAATGCTAAAATGGTGGTGGTGCATGCCTAGGACCCCAGATGGGGTGGAAAGATGGCTTAAGCAGGAGAAGTCAAAGCTGCAGTGAGCTGAGACTGCACACTCCAGCTTGGGTGACAGAGCAAGATCCTGTCTCCAAAAACAAACAAATCATGTTTTTAGTTTTGGAAATTTTGAAAACTTACTAAGTGCTTATCAACAAAGCAATTATCTAAATCAGCTGTTCTCAAAATATGGTTTGCAGACCGGCAGGAGGCCCTAACATACTTTTTCATATGCTAAGATGTCACCTGGCTTTTCAGTGTTTACATTTGTACTAATGGTACAAAAGCAATAGTAGTTAAATCTCCTGGTGCCTTAGCAAGAATCAAGACACTGACACCAAACTGAGTAGTCACTGTATCCTTTATTACTACCAACTCTCACAGTACTAATAATGTGAGTTTCATATAAGTATGCCTTTGGGCTGGGCGAGGTGGCTCAAACTGTAATCCCAGCCCTTTGGGAGGCTGAAGTGGGCAGATCACCTGAGGTCAAAAGTTCAAGACCAGACTGGCCAACTTGGCGACACCCTATCTCTACTAAAAATACAAAAATTAGCTGAGTGTGGTGGAAGGTGCCTGTAATCCCAGCTACTTGGAAGGCTGTCACATGAGAATCACTTGAACCCGGGAGGCAGAGGTTACACTGAGCCAAGATCGCACCTCCAGCCTGGGCAAGAGTGAAACT
>NW_016107890.1:470974-495229 GCF_001604975.1 Cebus imitator | reverse complement strand
AAAAAAAAAAAAAAAAAAACCCAGGGTTGGGGGGGCATTGCGGGAAAGAAACCTAGTAGTATCAAAAAATATCAAAAAAGAGTATCAACAATTTTTTTTTTTTTTTAATGGAGTCTCACACTCTGTTGCCCAGGCTGGAGTGCAATGGCACGGTCTTGGCTCACTGCAACCTACAACTCTCAGGTTAAAGCAATTCTCCTGCCTCAGCCTCCCAAGCAGCTGGGATTACAGGCGTGTGCTAGCACACGCAGCTAACTTTTGTATTTTTAGTAGAGAGAGACAGGGTTTCACCATGTTGGCCAGGCTGGTCTCAAACTCTGGCCCTTAGGTGATCTGCCTGCCTCAGCCTCCTAAAGTGCTGGGATTACAGATGTGAGCCACCACACCAAGCTCAACAATTATTTTTAAAAACTATCTTCCCTTTTCCAACTTCTTATACTTCCAATGAAACATCTTAACTTCACAGACTGAATGCAAAAACAGCTATGAAAATCCAGTTGACTTCTATTAAGTCAGGAACTTAAACAGTGCAAAAATAATAGCAAAAATGCTATTCTTCCCATTATATATTTTTTATTTCAAATAATTATTTTCATCATAAAATGTCATTTATGTTAATGTGATGAATTTTCTAAACAAATATTAATTTTATATTTCTCAAGTTTTTCAGGTGAAATTATATACATATATATATATATATATATTTTTTTTTTTTTTTTTTTGAGACTTTAGTAGATGGGGTTTCACCATGTTGGCCAGGATGGTCTTGATCTCTTGACCTCGTGATCCTCCCTGCTCAGTCACCCAAAGTGCTGGGATTACAAGCGTGAGCCACCACACCTGGCCAATACATTCATTTTTTAAATGTGAAAAATAACATCTTAACATTATTTACGTAAAAATATAGTAAACAGCAATAGATAAAAACTCACATAAAATTCTGTGGAGTCCTCAATAATTTTTAAGAGTATAAAGAGATTGTGAGACCAAATACTTGAGAACTGCTGATTTAAAGAAAATATACATCCATGCAAGTGACTACTATGCAACTACTAAAAAGTCTGAAAACGAAAAGGTTAAACAAAAAAAGTTTAATTGTGTGGTGAAGTTTTCCTAAAACTAATATGAAACGCAGAAGCTACCAAGGAAAAGCAGTATTTGCCTATATGAAAACTAAAGATCTCTTCAAAACAAAACAAAACAAAAACACCACATAATTCCACAATGTTAGAAGAAAAATGATTTAGACAACTTGTTTCTGACTTAATATTCCTCCAGCTTCCCTTCCTTGGGTGAGCCAGGACTCTAATATAAAATGCTTGGAAATAAACTTAAAAAGTTTATCCATAACTTCTCAGCTTGAAAGTAGGGGGAAAAAAGCTAATCCAAAAGAAAAAAATAGAAGAACTGAACAATCTGTCCTTAGATAAAGGCCACAACTCATCAATATAATATGAAAATATTTTAAAACTTCAATTTTAAAATGCAAATTGAAAATACTGAAATTGTCTTCCCAAATGAGACTGGGACTGATCTGATTGGCAACAACTTAAAAGACTGATTGCAGCAGCTGGCAAGGATATAGAAACCAGGAACTCTCAAACGATGAAGTCTAAGCCAATAAAACAGAATAATGTGGCAGTTTCTACGCAAAAGTTGTTAAAGGGTAATCTCTGTTATAGGAAATCTGAAATTCACACAAGTGCACAAGTATATAAGGATATAAATTATAGCACTGTGTGTAAACAAAAAAATCTATACAGCCATTAATGTAAGCCTAATAAAATACATGGCTGTATATTAATATAATACAAGACAATGGTTTAAAACAATGAGGTAAAATCTGCACATACAAACAGAAAAGTCAATTGTATGGACATTTATATTAAAAAGTATAGATATGTTCATTTAATACTTCTGGAAGAATATAAACCAAATTTAACTCTGGATAGTGGAGAAAAGTAAAATGCAAGAAGTAAATAATGAGAAAACTGCCAAAATTTGAGCCATAAAGCAAGGTATTTTTCCAAAGGATATTTGCTATTTTACATAAAAAGTAGAATTTGCAGAGAAACTGAAGTTCCCAGAGACTTCATTTTAGGATTTAAACTTTTTTTTTTTTTTTTTTAAACTGATGAGGACACTTAGGAATCCCTTCCTAAATTTCATTCAAGCTGTGAGGGATATACACCTTGTTTACTTCTCCAATAAAAGTGGCATCAAGAACTGGGCTCACAGACAGCTGGAAGATATAAAAGTTTGTTTTATATCACTAAAAAGATGGGAAAAAAAGTAAGGGTTTTGGTGCTACTATTAGGTTAAACTATATAAAACTGCCACTAATGAATTCTTCAACCTAACACATGTGGTACATTGCTTTCCTGAGGATTTTATCCTTTACAGACTGCCTTCTAATGTCCCCACTAGCTGACAATCTCCACTGTCTAAAAAACTGATTTGTTCCTCACTGGAGGATATGCTGAACCAATGGGTCTCCTATGAGAAAACTACAAATAGTATATTTGAACTATTTATTTCAGTAGGTCTTCCATGATGCATAAAGGAAACATTTTTTAAAAATTAAGATCATAAAAATTTTTTTAATAAAAGAAACTATATAATAAATAGACTTGTGGACTCTTTTAAGTACAGAGTGAATGGTCTGCCCTAACAAAAAGTAAATAGAAAGAAAAAAAGGCAAAGGAAAGGAATTGAAATACTTTAAAAACCTCAGAAGTTAATTCCAATTTACTTTCCTCTAGATTGGTACAATGCTTCCAAGCTGCCATTTTCTTCCCGCCATCAGTATTCAGTGAACTCAAGTTAATTCTCATTATATAACCCAGAAAATAAGTAAAAACAACCCTACTGGGAAGGAGTGGGAAGAGTTGGGAAAAGCCATATAATGAACTAATACTCAATTTCCTACTACACTGTTAACTATGAAACTTAACTAATTTTAATCTTTCCCTTTTTCCTCTCCTTGTCTCTTTCTCAGTTATAAACCAATCAGCCTTCAAACTCCACATTCCCTGGCTCTCATTTCTCATTCTCAGTCTAACTTCAAGTTAACTTTTCTTATTCTATACATCTGTGTATCTCCTACTCACTCATCAAACTAATCTTTTTCCATGTTTTATGTAACTATTCTATGGAACTTATACTCTATTAAAAAAAACTTTTTCCTAAGTCAGTAGGGACTTTTTTTTAAAGTGTTCAATCCAATGGGTATTTTGACACCTTGCTTTATTCGGCCTTTTTAGGGTGCTGTTAACCACCCTATCCTTAGTGCTAACTAACCACCTTCTTGGTTTCCATGCCCACCACTGTCTTCTTTTTTTTTGAGACAGAGTTTTACTCTTATTGCCCAGGTTGGAGTGCAGTGGCATGATCTCAACTCACTGCAACCTCCACCTCCTGGGTTCAAGCAATTATCTCGTCTCAGCCTCCCAAGTAGCTGGGATACAAGCCCCCGGCACCATGCCCAGCTAATTTTTGTATTTTTAGTAGAGAAGATATTTCACCATGTTAGCCAAGCTCGTCTCAAACTCTCGACCCTCAGGTGATCCGCCTGCCTTGGCCTCCCAAAGTGCTGGGATTACAGGTGTGAGCCATCATATCCGGTGACCACCACTGTCTTAGTTTGCATGTCCATACTTCATAGGCATTCTTCTTCAACAAAAGCCCCCTGTATGATGCTGGTATCCCAGGTCTTTGTCCTGAGTCAAGTTCACCTCTCCTTAAAGGAACTTATTTAATAATGTGGCTTCTATTACGACCAATATACTGAAGAATTTCAAACTAATCTCTCACCTAGTTCATTTTGAGCTCAAGACTCACACATAAAACTGTCTGCTAGTCATGGATCATCCAAGTGAAAAATAGAACCCTCAACCTTAGCATATCTAAAACTAGCCTCAGAATCTAACTTTCCCTTCAAACTTGCCCTATTCACCACTTACCTGTGGCCTAACTCAGAAAACCTAGGTGTCAGAAAGCTTACCTGTTCTGCAGAGGATGTTTAATATAGTGTTCTGGATTTGCGACCTCCTGATTAGATTCTGGTTTTTCCTCTTCTGTAGCTGGGGGATTAGGAGTAGGAGTGGTTTCCTAGTAGAAAATATAAAACATTATTTTAAATTTCTTAACACATCTATGACAGCAATATTCTAATTAAACCTGAACTGACATGCTGACAATATTTTTTAAGAAGTAATTAGAGCAGATTGCTTCATAAAACAGACCATAGACCAACCTCTAAAGAAACATTCTCTATTCTTGTATCTCTTCATTAAGAGGAAAGGATTTCTCAAACTGGAAAATATAATAGTATCTATGGTTATCCTTCCACTTGTACTTTTTTTTTAACAGCAGGAAGACTGTCACAGATTATGCAACAAAGTTAGGAAAATCTGCTACCTTTCTTAACATACCATCTCATTAAGAAACTGTATATGGTATTGAAGGGGATATCAGGATGGATAGACGATTAAAACTAAAGTTTCAAGAGTATAATAACTATATCACTGGGCACTGTGGCGCATGCCTATAATCCCAGCTACTCAGGAGACTGAAATAGGAGGATTGCTTGAGCCCAGAAGTTTGATACCAGCCTGGGCAACACAGCAAGACCCTGTTTCAAAAACAAACAAACAAAACAAAACTATATTATGATGACAAAATAAGCTTTGTAAAGTGATCAAGCCAATGATATGCTGGTCTTGCCTTCATGGCATACTGTTTACCCTATGGTAACCTAAAAGTTCAGCAACTTAACATTTTCAAGGGACTCTAAGATGATGGACATTGGTTTGAACTTAAATCTTCTTTTAGGCTACGCATAATTAACACTGTCATCTATCAGGAAGAAAAGGAAAATAGTAATTTAAAATAGGTGTTCACGACATTCTTCCATGTAGCTTTTCACACTACAATAAATTGTTGTCACCAGAACAAGACAGCCATAGAAAGGCATTAGGACGAAGACTAATACAAAAAAAAGGGGGGCAATGCAACAAATGTCTGGATATCAGATTTACTGAAGCAGCAAACAAAAGTTAGAGATATATGTTAACATAACAAGATATGTAGTCAAATATTTATTATCCAAAAGACCTCAGAGTAGATAGGTAAATTCTCTTAAATTTACTCATAAACTCAAAATCCTCACTATAAACCATACTTTTGCAACACTTATTTAAACCTTTTTCCTCAGCAGCACATAGTGAATTACAATATGATTAATTACAAGTTTCATGGAGTCCAAAACATCATTTTAAAACTAATTTAGTTCTTTCTCTTTTCTATTATTCCATTCTTTTCATTCTTGGGAAAATGATGGAATACTAACATGGTATCAAATCTTTGGACATACAGAAACTAAAAGTAAATAATCACTCAGGAAAAACATATTCAGTTCCTAGAATTTTAAAAGTGTTATTTTGAATTAAAATTCTCACTTTAAGTAATTGATACTATAGTCTTCATATTAAGAACACATTATTTTGTACTTTTCCAACAACTTTAAAAAGCTACACATTTTTAAATGTGTGTATGTACAAATCAATAAGTATACTAATTTAAAATCTCTAATCTTCACTTATATAGATAGATTATGAAACAAATGATCTATAACACCATAAAAATTTTTAATAGCCACAGTCATCTTTTCATATCATCTATTTGGGAACTAAAAAATATTTCAAGGAACAAATTCTATTTTAAGATGTATAACCTTATTTTTAAGGTTGCTTCCTATAGACACTTAAAAAGTTTTAAGTTTACATTCAGTTTAATAACAAAATTCGGCTGGGAGGTGGCTCACACCTGTAATCCCAGTACTTTCGGAGGTCCAGTACTCTTGCTCATGCCTGTAATCCCAGTACTTTGGGAGGCCGAGGTGGGTGGGTGACTTGAGGTTAGGAGATCAAGACCAGACTGGCGAACCTGCTGAAACCCCATCTCTACTAAAAATAAAAACATTAGCCAGGCATGGTGGCAGGCAACTGTAATCCCAGCTACTAGGGAGGCTGAGGCAGAAGAATCGCTTGAACCCGGGAGGCAAAGGTTGCATGCAGTGAGCCAAGATCAAGCCATTGCACTCCAGCCTGGGGAACAAGAGCAAGACTTACACCTCAAAAATAAAATAAAATAAAATAAAATAAAATAAAATAAAATAAAATAAAATAAACATACTTCAAAATCCTACCATATTTCCCTCTCTGCTCTCTCAGGCTGGTGTTCCCTCAATGAGAAAATTTCACTGGAAATTACATCCTAAATTATCAACCTCAGGTTCTATTGGGGAATTTAAAATTAAAAAAAAAAAGGAAAAAAAATTAAATGACCAATATTTCTAGGTTTATAAACTACCTGGACAAAAAAGTAAAGGCTAATTTAGCAGATTATGGCTAACTCAGAGTAATCAAACACATTTTTAAACTAAAATAGACAATCTTCCCTTGAAAAAGCACTGTGTAACATACTTTAGGTGAGAACAGGGTATAAGAGTGAGGCCATGGATGGTGCTATGTTCATCCAGATAGTAACCAGTGTGGCTGAAAGAGAAAGTTTATGCAAGGGAAGAGCTAGAATGGTAGGTTGGAGTGAGATTGGTAAAGGCCTCAGAGGTCAGGCTAAAAGTGTACCTTTCACCTTAGGGGGGATCAAAGAGATTAAATCCAAATGGCAAGAGAACAAAAGATCAATTTAAGAGCAAAGTATTAAACCTGGTTTTAGATTTGCTGAGTTTATCAACTTCAAATAAAAATGTTCAGTATTAAAATTTAGCAAACCCAGGGCTGAATAAACTGTCATAGCAACAAAAGAAAGTTGAAAGGGAAGAAAAAAAGACAAGCAAGGGCGAGAAAACTCGTAACAATTGGCTGCCAAGAATGTCAGGTAGCTTTTTACTACATTCTGCAAAATTAGCACAGGTATAATATTAATCTTATGGGACAATCCTAATATTATAGAGGCAAATATTTCCCAGGTCTAGCATCATTCTGTGGTGTCTTCAATAAATCTGACTACATTTTAGATTCTCCTCACCATGTTCAAATCCACATTGCTTAAATTCCAAAACCGTGATGTGCTTTTCCACGGTTTTGAACATTTAAGATTTCTCAGCAACTCTCAACCCAAATACACATAAGAACTATCTATTTAGTCGCAGGAATTTCCAAAAAATTTTTTCCAGGTTAAGACAAATCACCTGACACCTTATTTGAAGTATATAATAATCATTAGTCCCCCTGGGAATTAATAATGGTTTGAACTAGTAACTCAAAGTATAGTCCACAGATAATCCACAGACTACTACTGCTGGTCCACAAACTGGTCATGGTTGACAGTGAGGTTAAGTATAGACATGCAAAGTAAAATGTGTAGCAATTTGACAATTTTATATCTGCTGAAACTAATCAAATTCAGGCTTACATTTTGTATGCATGTCTTCATGTTTATCATTTTACAAAAGTATTATATTAGAAATTTTTTTAAAAGGCCACGCATGGTGGCTTATCCCTGTAATCCCAACACCTTCGGAGGCCAAAGCAGGAGGATCTCTTGAGCCCAGGAGGCCAAAACAGGAAAATCACTTGAGCCCAGAAGTTCAAAGGCTGTAGTGAGCTATGATAGCACCACTGCACTCCAGCCTGGGCAACACAGTAAGACGCTGTCTCTAAAAAATTAAATTAAAATTAAAAAACAAACACAAACCAGTTTGTCACCAGAATATGAGATGCAATAATTCAAATCACACCCTCTAGAACCATGTTACCCATGTTGGAATCCCAGCTCTGCTATTCACAGTTGTAAAATTCAGAGCAAGTAACTTCCATGGCCTCAATTTCCTCATCTTAAAATGGGCACTGTGACATTTATCTCCAAGGATAACTAGGGATTAAATGAATTAAAAAATAAAAGCATTTAAAGTGTCTGGTACATGGGAAATACAAAATAAGAATTGATTTTTTAAAAGTAGCTAAAAATTTTAACTGTATGGTTACCTGGCTTTCCATTCATTCATTCACAGCAAACTGTATGGCCAGACACTATGATGAATTGTTATATGATTTTAGAAAGAAATTTTTTAAAATTATATTTATCACTTTCTTCTTTCCTACATTCTTTCTGATATATGTAGATATAGATATTCCTCCCAGAACAATAATGATTTATGACAATATAAAGTCATTTTAAAGTAACATTCAAGTGAGGAATCCTACTTTTCTTACTTTAAAGGTACTCCCAGATACCGTATTTCCCCTTTTCTGTACTGAAGGCATCATATCCTTGCCTCATTCCCCATACTCTTGGCCTCAGTGAATTAATGAATGGCTACAATGTACCACTGAGCTGAACTATTTATTACCAAGCAACAGCATTAAGGACATTGAAATCAAGTATCAAAATAAGGCACAAAAAAGGGGCTAGAGGAAGAAAGAAATTCTACATCAGCACATTTATTCACATACCATCTTTTGTGCTTCCAAATAATGCTGCAACTGACAGTCTGTATATACCAGGCTGGGACTTCACTACTACAGTTTTTCTCTGATAATAGAAAGAGCAATCCCAGGTTTACCAATCTCTGATGCACTAGGAGGCAATACTACAAAATGGGTAAAAGCCAAAGCTCAACAACACAGCCTGGATTCACCTCTAATCCCTGTTTGATGAGTCCTGTAAGTCTGTATGATAGGAGAAAATTTTCAGAGAATAGGGATTGTTTAAGTGATCCTTAGGGTAAGTCCTTAAAACCCCTGTAAGGAGCAGTTTCTTCACTTGTAAAAGTGCTGTGTGGGTTTTCAGCAACAATCCAAGAATTTGGCACTTAAGTGATCAATAACTGTCAGCTACCATTAGCAATCAGTACTTGAGATGATTTTAATTTAAAAGTTTAGGCTGGGTGTGGTGGCTCATGCCTGTAATCCAAGCACTTTGGAGGCTAAGGCGGGCGGATCACCTGAGGTCGGGAGTTCAAGACCAGCCTGACCAACATGGTGAAACCCCGTCTTTAAAAAAAAAAAAAAAAAAAATTTATTAAAAAAAAGAAAAAGTTTACTAAGAGCTGAGTAAATGTAGCATACTGAACCAGACTTCAAACTCTGGAGGAGGTTTGGCTAGTCCTTTGAATTTTAAGATGAAGAAAATATTTTAAGAACAACTGAAGATAAATCACTAACATTCATATCCCAGTAATATACTAAAGCGTAAGTGGTAACCTAAACTGCCTGGACTATGTTCTCTAAATTACTGTCCTGGCTCATTAACTTCTCCTATCTACCCTCAAATCCTTACACGAGACACCAGACCTTCCCCACCTTCACCCCACCCCCAATCATACACACAGTTAAGCGTGGATATGAAAAGAGAAAGAACTAGTGATTAACTTAGAAATAACTACCCAGATGACTGTTACCACACCCAAATAATTCTGATACCAACACTCTCCCCCTTCCTGATGACACAAAATAAACGTGTACACTCAAGGCTACAGCACCAAATAATGAATAACAATATGATTGGTAAGCCATATCTAGTAGCACTTCCTTGTATTCCCCCTTCCTTGCTTCACTTTCTGTAGCTGAATTGGAAAGACCATCTGTGTCCATATTAGAAATGTAAATGCTACATATGGCAAAGACAGCTGCAATTATTTCTACAAGGTACTAACACAACATTCCAGTAAATTGAAGGCACTATATTAAAT
This sequence comes from Cebus imitator, assembly GCF_001604975.1. Taxonomy (NCBI): domain Eukaryota; kingdom Metazoa; phylum Chordata; class Mammalia; order Primates; family Cebidae; genus Cebus; species Cebus imitator. The sequence goes on along the minus strand of NW_016107890.1, from coordinate 485,514 downwards.
AAAGGTATGAAACAATGGGCAGGATAGGCATAGTAAGAACAGAAAAGGGGGGTGCTTTCTGATTTTGACAAGCTCACACCTCATCCAAACTATGAGTTTTTACTTGATAGGTAGCATTTACCAAGCAGTGACTACCAGGCCATGTGCTACATATTTTCATACGTATTATCTCAATATATCATAAATCATCTCAATATAGTCAATCTTCACAATCCCTGTATAACAACTATTATTGTCTCCACTCTTCAGATAAAACCAAGCCCTAGAAAAATAAACATATTTAAATCCAGGACTACCAGGGTTTACAGCTACAAATACCACATGTCCTAATTCTACCTGTTTGTTGTATCAGTATAATTGTTACTAGAACTCGCATTCACTCTCAAAGGTGTCCAGGACTGAATAAATTATATGGTTACAAAGATTCTTTCTAGGCAACATAACCCTATAATATACATTGTGCTCTGCACTACAGCTTCAGGCTCAATACTTTTGCTCATCCTGCCAATGCCATGTCACTGCCAATAAACTAGTAAAAAACGCATGAATGGTACACCTCACCTTTCCTCCCAGACACACAGAAAAATTCCACTACCAGAAAAAAAAAGCAACTATATATTGAGTTTATATTATTATGCAAAACAGGACACTAAATACCTCTTGGTCAAATATCTCACACACACACACAGGTTAAGTGTAAGTAAAAACCTCTTTTATGTGTACAAGTAACTTTAATGAGAACATTAATATGTAATGTTCTCAAATACAAATATGTAAACAAACTTCACACTTTTCTGTTCCTTCTAGTATCCACTCAGTTACCGGTTTTGTCATTTATTTGACATATTAAATCAGGCACAGAAATGTATACAACCACATAAAAAGAATCACATTATCCCACCTGAAGACACAGCAATGGTCAAAAATAATGTAAACTGGACCCCAGGATTTAATGCAAAAAACATCCTGTACAGAAAAGTTTCAGGCTTCTAACTTCACTGAATCCAGTACTAAGTATTCTTTATATTCCTCAGCTTCTTCCAAGTCTTTTTCACTTTCTAACATCTGCCAAAGAATGGTATATGCAGCTTCCAACCTGTGCTGGCAATCAAGCTTATCATCTGGGATTCTAGCAGGATTTCTGCCTGTTTTTTAATGGCATCATTTTCATCATCTTCAGCTCTCATTTTTTCTTTCCATCTTGTTGTTTTCCTTCTTTTTCATACATCAGTTTTTCTTTTTCTTTTCTTTTAGACAAGAGTCTCGCTCTGCTGTCAGGCTAGAATGCAGTGGCGTCATCTTGGCTTACTGCAACCTCCGTCTCCTGGGTTCAAGTAATTCTCCTGCCTGAGCCTCTAGAGTAGCTGGGACTACAGGCGCACCCCACCATGCCAAACTAATTTTTGTTATTTTTAGTAGAGACAGGGTTTCACCATGCTGACCAGGCTGATCTTGAACTACTGAGCTCGTGATCTGCCCACATCAGCCTCCCAAAGTGCTAGGATTAGAGGTGTGAGCCACCGCGCCTAGCCACAGCACTTTTTCTTTGACCAGTTGCTTCACCACAAGAGTCTTAATTTGTCTCAGGCCAGGATCAGCCATGGTCCCACAGGCACCATGAGAAGGGACGGACAGAGAGCCAGGGTAACCATGAAGGAGGCGAGGAGGCTGCCAGTCCTCAGTTCTTTTCAACAAACCATGTATTTCCTCACAGCACCCTCCCATACATAAAGTAGTGTAATTAATTAACTAGTACACAAGAACAAATATAGTCTCACCACTTGTCTTGTAAGGAACAAAAAATTTGGTGAAAACACTGAAAAATTGCCTCAGATAATTAAACTGTTTTGGTTTTTAGTTTTCGAATATATATTTATAGTAAAAAAAAAAAAAAAAAAAATACCAGCTAATATGGCATCACCCATGGAAGTGTGGCTGTGGATTTTGCAGGTCTTCTTCCTTATCTGTAATAAAGGATCAACACTATGACTTTGGTACACCTCCCTTAACCTAGAAAGTTGAGGCAGAAAAGTAACACACGGAGATTTAGCAAAATAAATATCTTTCAACATTAAAACATTGCTCACATGGAAAATTTTTTCACGTAAAAGAACCTGAGACATCATATATCAATTATGATTCAAAAGACAGTACTTCTTAAAGTGCTTTTCAATTAATATAAAATGGCATCTAATCAATAATAAAAAATCACTATTAGCTGGGTGACTAAAGGAAAGAGTTGTGATGATGTGTACAAATTGTGCAGTGTCCAAAAATACTATAAAAATTCAGCAGCTGTTTGCTCTATTTAAATAATCTAATTATTTAATCAAAATTAATAAGTAGCACTAAACTCATGAGTGAATAGAGCTGATTAAGTTTGTAGGGCTATAGCTAAAGATTTATATTTCTGAATACTCAGCAAGCCATACTTAAACATATTTTATTAATTAAAAAAAAATCCCAAGAGTCCACACTTGCATTTCTGATCTTCAAATAAACAATTTTAAAACTTGGATGCATTCTTTTTGAGACAGATTCTCACTCTGTCACACAGGTTGGGATGCAGTGGCACAATTTCAGCTCACCGCAACCTCTGCCTCTCGGGTTCAAGTGATTCTCCTGCCTCAGCCTCCCGAGTAGCTGGAACTGCAATGCCTGGCTAATTTTTTTGTATTTTTAGTAGATGGGGGTTTCACCACATTGGCCAGGTTGGTCTTGAACTCCAGACCTCAAGTGACTCACCCACATTGGCTTCCTAAAGTGAGTGAGCCACCCTACCTGTCTCTTTTAGATACCAAGGTTTTAAAATCACCTTTCAAAAGAAAATATTTTGAAGAAATACATTTCTTAAAAAAAATGTACAAAACCAGGTACAGTCAGTTTCATATGTCCCCAAAACTAGAGTATGTAACCTTCTATTTACCTAGTTTAAGTTAATGAACTATCAAGCTTCCAAACGTAAAAGTATCTACTGAGTTTCAAGTTAAAGCTAAATGAAAAAACAGAAAAATTATAAAATTAAAATAAAAAGACCTACATTATTTAACCCAGTAATTAGACTTCTGAGAAACAATATATCCATCAATAGATATAACCAAACGGTAACAGATAAACCACGGCATTTATGATGCAAGCACTAAACATGTTTGTAAAAATTACTTTAAAACTAATATAAATGTGAGCCAGGCAGAGTGGCTCATGCCTGTAATCCCAGCACTTTGGGAGGCAGAGGTGAGCAAATCACCTGAGGTCAGGAGTTCAAGATCAGCCTGGCCAATATGGGGAAACCCTGTCTCTACTAAAAATACGAAAAGTTAGCCGGGCGTGGTGGCCGGTGCCCATAATTCCAGGTACTTGGGAGGCTGAAGCAGAAGAATCACTTGAACCTGGGAGGCAGAGGTTGCAGTGAGCCAAGATGGTGCCATTGCACTCCAGCCTAGGCAGCAAGAGTGAAACTCCACCTCAAAAAACAAACAAACAAACCAAAAAAAAACCCCCACTAATATAAATGTGAAGAAAAGCAGATTATAGAACCATATAAAAAATTTGCACCGTTTTTTTGCTTTTGACCTATTTTAAGAAGTCCTAAATAAACTGTAGTGCATCCAGACAATGAAACATTACTGAGAGCTAAAATAAAATGAGTTATCAAGCCATAAAGAGACACAGAAGGAACTTAAATGCACATAACTAAGTGAAAAAAGCTAAAATGAAATGGCTACATACTGTATGATCCCAACTCTGTGACATTCTAGAAAAGACAAAAAGATCAGTGGTTGATGGAGAGAATATAAACAAGCAGAACAGAGGGGATTTATTTTTAGGGCAGTAAAATCATTCTGTATGATATTATAACGGTAGATACATGTCATTATACATTTGACAAAACCCACAGAACATACAACATCAAGAGTGAACCCTAACGTCAAGTATAAACTTGGGTGACAATAATGTCAATTTAGGTTCATCAATTCTAACAAATGTGCCATTCCGCTGCAGGATGCTGATAGTGGGAAAGCTGTGCCTGCACCGGGGCGAAGAGTAAATTATGGGAACTCTGTATTTTCTGCTTAATTTTTCTCTGAACCTAAAACTGCTCTAAGAAAATTAAGTAGTTAGTTAGTTTTTGAGACAGGGTCTCACTCTGATGCCCAGGCTGGATCATGGGGACACAATCACAGCTCACTGCAGTCTGGACCTCCAGGGCTCAATCAATCCTCCTGCCTCAGCCTCCTGAGCAGCTGGGACTACAGATGCATGCCACCACACCCAGCTAGTTTTTTGTATTAATAATTTTAGTAAAGACAGTGTTTCACCATGTTGCCTAGACTGGTCTTGAGCTCCTGGGCCTGAGCAATGCACCCGCCTCAGCTGGGATTTCAGGCATAAGCTACTGCACCCAGCAGAAAATTAAGTATTTAAAGGCAGGGTGGGGTGCGGGGTGGGTACGAAGAGGGATATGGTAAAAAATTTTTTTAAAAAGTTCACAAACAAGTGAACCCAAATATCCTGAGAACACCTGGTTGTTGAGATTACAGTTTTCACACTATCTACTAACTGTTCCAAATGTAATATAACACAATTATATTAAAGCCCAAATATACATCTGAAACTATTCCAGGACTGTTCAGTGTATTCCAATAATCTGCACATCCCCTTCTGTGCCAATATATTTTTGTAAATTACTTTTCTTTTTTTTTTGAGACAGAGTCTTGCTCTGTCTCCCAGGCTGGAGTGCAATGGCGCTATCTTGGCTCACTGCAACCTCTGCCTCGTGGGTTCAAACAATTCTCCTGCCTCAGCCTCACAAGTAGCTGAGATTACAGGTACCCGCCACCACACTCACCTATTTTTTGTATTTTTAGTAGAGATGGGGTTTCGCCATGTTGGCCAGGCTGGTATCGAACTCCTGACTTCAGGTGATCTACCCGCCTCAGCCTCCCAAAGTGCTGGGATTATAGATGTGAGCCACTGTGCCCAGCTGTTACCTTTAATGGTTTCCCTCATGGTAGCGTAAGCTCCCCATTCACCTTTGCTCTTCCTCTTCAAAACTTTGCTTCTGCTCATGCCTGTAATCCCAGCACTTTGGGAGGCTGAGGTAAGCAGATCACATGAGGTCAGGAGTTCAAAACCAGCCTGGCCAACATGGCGAAACCCCATCTCTACTAAAAACACAAAAATAAGATGGTATAGTGTTGGGCACCTGTAATCCCAGCTACTCGGGAGGCTGAGGTGGGAGAATCGCTTGAAACCAGGAGGTGGAGGTTGCAGTGAACCAAGATGATGCCACTGCACTCCCGCCTGAGAAACAGAGTGAGGCTCTGTCTCCAAAACAAATAAGCAAACACACATCTATATATTTCTTCAATGGAATAAGTTAAGATTTTGTATGTATATAACAATTATAGGAAGCCATAAAAGTGAATATTCAGAGGACAAGAAAAAAAAAAAGGATGGAATGGAGAAAATAAATACCTGGAAATTCAAAATAAATGGAAATTTCAAGTGAAGGTTGAAAAATGAATGAAATTTCCCAGATAACTAGTCCAAGAGATCTATTATCTGAGCAACTGTTTCAAAGAGAATAAAAAAAGAGAGGAGAATCACCAATAAACCTGTGAGAAGTGATGGACATGAGTTGCCATATCAAAAAACCCCAATGAGTAGCCAGTATAATGGATGAAAATAGACTTATACTAAGGTATATCACTGTGAAACAGAAACAAGAAAAACAGTCTACAAATTTCTAGGGAGTGAGGGTAAGAGAGGAACAGGTCACACTAAAACAATTTTTAGGCCGGGCATGGTGGCTCACGTCTGTAACCCTAGCACTTTGGGAGGCTGAGGTGGGTGGATCACCTGAGGACAGGAGTTCAAGACCAGCCTGGCCATCATGGTGAAACCCCATCTTTAAAAAAAAAAACAAAAAAACAATTTTTAAAAAGCTATCAGAATAATTTTAGACTCATCAACAGCTACAACAGAAGTCCACCATGGAACATGACTTCAGAATCCTGAAGAATTCTATGTTCAGCCAAAGTACAGGTATGATGCTTAATATTCAAGGTCCGCAAAAATTTTTTTACTATGTACTTTTTCCTCAAAAAACTGCTGGAGACAAGAAAGTGTCCCACCAAAGTGAGACAAGAAACCAAATAAGAGGAACATAAAGGGCACAGCAAATGGAGGGGTGGAACACAAAAGTCAATGAAAGGATCAGGAACACGGTAAAAGGGGATCCAGGGAAGACAAATATTTACCATATACAGGGCAACAGTCCATACTAGAGCAATGAGATTCAGGTGAATGTGATTGGAACCATATGATTTAAAGGCTGTTATGATCAAAATGCCTATTATTCTACCTTTTCTTTTCTCTCTCTTTTTTTTTTTTGAGACAAAGTCTTGCTCTTGTTGCCCAGGCTGGAGTGCAATGACCCAGTCCCAGCTCACTGCAACCTCTGCCTCCCAGGTTCAAGCTTCTCCTGCCTCAGCCTCCCAAGTAGCTGGGATTACAGGCACCTGCCACCACACCCCACTAATTTTTGTATTTTCAGTAGAGATGGGGTTTCACCATGTTGGCCAGGCTGCTCCCAAACTCCTGACCTCGTGATCCACCCGCCTCGGCCTCCCAAAGTGCTGGGATTATTAACACACAAATACGCAAAACCCAAATGCTCAAGTGTCCAGTCCAAAGTTTTATCTCTACTTAACTCTGCTTGACCATGTGTTCATTAAGTTCCTCTTCTCTCCTTTATACCCTGCTAACCATATTAGATAATTTAACATCAAAAGAGTTCAGCTTTAATCTAATCTTAAAACAAGATACAAAGCAGCATGTTCCCAAAGACCACTCTCTTACTGAAGATTCTTTGCCTGGTCCACAAAGCAGCCTCAAAACTATAAGTCCTATGTTTCCTAGGACATGTTCATGATCACGGCCACTGATTTCCTCAAGGCTCTAGTAGAAATTACAGGAAGCTGAAGCCAAGCTATCAACGAGAAACAATTTTTATAAGGCTTCATCCAACAGTGGCAATACCGTCTTTCCCCTTATACACCATCTACCTTTTTAGCTTTTTCAAAATTAAACATAGCTGAAAGATATATACACAGAATACTGTAGAAAAAACAAAAAGGAAATGATTAATTCAAAAGTCAGCAAAGAAGATGGAGAAGGGGCCAAACATACGAGAATGCAATCATGGAATACTAAAAAAGCTGAAATGCTGCTATGATGTCCCAGGTCATGGTACATGGCTCTTCAGTTTACTACTCTAAAACCTGGCCAGGTGTGATGGCTCACACCTGTAATCACAGCACTCTAGAAGCCCAAGGCGGGAGGACTGCTTGCGCCCAGGAGTTTGAGACCACCCTGACCAACGTGGTGAAACTCCATCTTTACTAAAAATACAAAAATTAGCTGGGCATGGTAGCATGCGCCTGTAGTCCCAGCTACTCGGGAGGCTGAGGCACATACCTGTAGTCGTAGCTACTTGGGGAATTGAGGCACAAGGATCACGTGAACCTAGGAGTCGGAGGTTGCAGTGAGTAGAGATCACACCACTGCACTCCAGTCTGGGCAACAGTGAGACTCTGTCTCAAAATTTAAAAAAAAAAAAAAAAATTTAAGATTAAAAAAAACTTCTAGCAAAGAAAAGGAAAATTAAAAAAAAAAAAAAGATTAAAAAAACTTACGTACACATTTTATACTTTACACAAAACATTTTGTTATTTTGAAAAAGGGAGGAGCACTAAAAAAAAAAATTATAGCCTGAAAGCCAATTATAGTTGCAAAAGTGTTTTATTTGACCAACAGAGTTTAAAATTTTTCAATTTGTTGTCAAAACATCTATTTTACAATATATTATCTCGTACATGGAATGACAGAGAAAAGTTTATTCAAAAGTTTCTTGTTAAGTCCAGGAATACTGGTACTTAACCCAATCCCATTACTGTTTCAAATACCAAATGGTTGGAAATGACCTAAATATTGACTAACATAGAAATAATTATGTTAAAACCATATAGTGTAACATTTACCATCAAAAAAACAAGAAGTGAAAGCTTTATATGCCGATATGTAATGCTCTACAAGACACATTAAGAGAAAAACACAATGTGCCAGAAAACTGCACATAGCTAGCTACCATTTTCTTTTTATAAATATATAATTTGCTTGCATATGCACAAATCTCTAAGTTAAACAAATGACAGTGCTGGTTGCCCCTAGGTCATCTGCCTGAATACACATTAGTCTGAGGAGACTGTGTACTCTTTTGCATAAAACTTAAGTTTTGAACAGTGTAAAGTACTGCCTATTTACATATACATTTAAAAAACTAGCAAAAAGGCAGGTGCAGTGGCTCACGCCAGTAATCCCAACACTTTGGGAGGCCAAAGAAGGGCAGATCACGAGATCAAGACCACCCTAGCCAACATGGTGAAACCCCATATCTACTAAAAATATAAAAATTAGCTGGGCATGGTAGCATGCACCTGTAGTCCCAGCTACTCGGGAGGCTGAGGCAGAATAGTTTGAATCCAGAGGGTGGAGACTGCAGTGAGCCGAGATAGCGCCTGGGCGAAAGAGTGAGACTCCATCTCAAAAATAATAAATAAATAAAAATAAAATAAAAATAAATAAAAATCTGGCCAGGTGCACTGGCTCACACCTGTAATTCCAGCACTTTGGGAGGCCGAGGTGGGCGGATCACGAGGTCAAGAGATCCAGACCATCCTGGTCAACATGGTGAAACCCCATCTCTACTAAAAAATACAAAAATTAGCTGGGCGCGGTGGCTCAAGCCTGTAATCCCAGCACTTTGGGAGGCCGAGGCGGGTGGATCACGAGGTCAAGAGATCCAGACCATCCTGGTCAACATGGTGAAACCCCGTCTCTACTAAAAATACAAAAAATTAGCTGGGCATGGTGGCACATGCCTGTAATCCCAGCGACTCAGGAGGCTGAGGCAGGAGAATTGCCTGAACCCGGGAGGCGGAGGTTGCGGTGAGCCGAGATCGCGCCATTGCACTCCAGCCTGGGTAACATGAGTGAAACTCCGTCTCAAAAAAAAAAAAAAAAAATACAAAAATTAGCTGGCCTTGGTGGTGCGCACCTGTAGTCCCAGCTACTGGGGAGGCTGAGGCAGGAGAACTGCTTGAACCCAGGAGGCAGGCACTGCAGCAAGCCAAGACTGCGCCACTGCCCTCCAGCCTGGCACCTAGCGACAGAGCAAAACTCTGTCTCAAAAATAAATAAATAAATAAAAATCCTTTTTTCTTTTTCTAGTTAGATAGGGTCTCTTTCTGTCATCCAGGCTGGAGTGTAGTGATGTGATCACAGCTCACTGCAGTTTTGATCTCCCAGGCTCAACGGATCCTTCCATCTCAGCCACGCCGGTGGCTGCAACACAGGTGCACACCACCATATCCAGCTAACTTTTTTGGGGTCTCACCATGTTGCCCAGGCTGGTCTCAAACTCCTGGGCTCAAGTGATCCTCCTTCGTCTCCCAAAGCCTCGGATTACATGTATGAGCCACCAAGTCCAGCCCCTTTCTTTTCCTGCAGCCATGATTAAGGACTTATGAAGGAACACTAGTGATTTTTATGGTAGGGATAGGAGAGCAACTGAGGATTGTGAGTCACAGGCTTTGCCTTTCTTGCTAATGGTTAAGGGCTGATAATTAAAAAGCAGCGATGTGAAATTCCTAGAAAAGAGGGAAAATGATATGTAAATACATGGATATATGAGTATAAAACAGCCATAGAATGTCAGCTTTACCTGGTTCCTTATAGTTTAAAACTGTTATCTTTGAATATGGCATTTAAAAATTGAAATCACGGTAAGATATTTTATTCTAGCTTCCAGGTGAACTAAGAAATTTCAGTCTTCAAGATAACTCAGATTTTAAAACAAGACTATAACCCATGCTTATTTCCACTTCTCACTAAAGTCTCTGACTAAAATGGTGCAACTCATTGGTACTAACAGATTAAGGAAATTTCCAATGGTAGCAGAGAAGAAAAAGTAGAAATTACCATTGCTAGAACATTTCACAGGTTCCTTGTTATGTCCAGGGATACTGGTACTTCTATCATATTCCTAACTTTATGTAAATTAAACAATATTTTACTTAAATGGTTTTTTCCTACAGTTTTCTGTCCAAATGAGAGTAAGCTTACATAATTCATTTTGCATATTATCCCTTCTGCAACTTCTGTGTGTAAATTGAATGTCTACATTGAATTTCTCTAAGTCTAATAATCATGCACATTAACTCAGATTATAAAATGAAGTGTGAAATTTGGTGTGTGTGTGTGTGTATGTACGTATGTATATATATACATACATACATATATATATATATACACATACATATATATATATATATATATATATATATATATTTTTTTTTTTTTTTTTTTTTTTTTTTTTTTTTTGGATGACATTTCACTCTGTCGCCCAGGCTGGAGTACAGTGGCGCGATCTCAGCTCACTGCAACCTCCACCTCCAGGTACAAGCAATTCTCCTGCCTTGGCCTCCCCAGTAGCTGGGATTACAGGCGCCTGCCACCACGCCTAGCTAATTTTTGTATTTTTAGTAGAGATGGGGTTTCAGCATATTGGCCAGGCTGGTCTCGAACATCTGACCTCAAGTGATTTGCCTGCGTGGGCCTCCCAAAATGCTGAGATTACAGATATGAACCACCACACCAGGCTGGTATGTTTTTTCTTTTAACTGAAGAAATTTGGAACAGGAACACCAGAACCAAATTTATGTGGATTATCGAAGAACTCTGATATAGTGGGTTCTTTCACCAAGAAAAAAAAAACAAAAAACATTCATTTGCAGTCTGCTTGGCATTCGATAGTTCATTAACATGAATTAAATAGCACAACATATATTTGTCAATATGTATTTAAGCCTTATTTACTCTTATTAATAAACTGTGTAATACAAAGCATGTTTTCAAAGTATAAAAAAGGAAGCATTAGATCAGCTGACTGTCAAGTTGATTTACTTATGAAATTAATATACTTTTAAAAAATTCAAGAGCTAAAAATTATATACCTTCAGTTAAGCTAAAGAAACCAAAATTAATCTCTTACCTCAAAAGGAACTGCAAAAAAAATTTTAATTCTAATAGTGAAGGATGTAGAATAAATATAAAGCTACAAAGAAACAAGATCCACTAGAGGTAAGATGGCCTAAGGAAACTGCCTTGCCATTTTCACACACTAGTATTAAATCTAATTTTAACCTAGTCACAATTCAAATGCCAATAGAATAACAGCAGAATATTGTTTGTCCTGATGTTTAAATTTTTGCCAAATTATCTGTTAAGATGTAAAATGTTTTTCCCTTTCAAGCTTCTCAACAAATCTAATATCTGTGGGCCACATCTTCCGTAACTGAACTCATACAAAGAAAACACACAACAATATCAAGCTGAAAATACTTTATGTCATGTCCATGGAAAAAAAATCATCCGATACCTATGAATAATGGGATAGGCAGGAAAAACCCATGGCTCTTTTTAAGTGTTTATGATTACGCACAGCAGAAAAGCATTATGGAAGCTCACATGCTTGCTGAAGTAACAAAAAGCATGACTTTAGCAGGCTTCAGCGGGGGTACCTCAAGTACAATCCAATTCTTACCAGTTGCTTCAAAAATAAATCCAGGCCAGGCTTGGTGGTTCACACCTGTAATTCCAACACTTTGAGACGCCAAGGTGGGAGAATCACTTTAGTTCAGGAGCTTGAGACCAGCCTGGGTAACCATCACCAGATTCCATCTCCACAAAAAATTTAAAAATTATCCAGGCGTGGTGGCCTGGGCATGGTGGCCAGCGCCTGTAGTTCTTGCTACACAAGAGGCTGAGATGCGAGCATCTCTTGAGCCCAGGATCACACCACTGCACTCCAGCCCCAGTAACAGAGAAAGATCCTGCACCCCCGCTACACACAAAATCCAACTATTTAAAACTGCCAAAAATAATTCTACATAACTAGCCTGTGGACAAGGGTACATTAAAAGTACTAAAAATTTTCATTTCCCACTGAAAATAAACATTTTGATACTATTTTATATACATTATCAAAATACTTTAGTTTCCACCTTCACGCACTTTGTTTTTAGGTTCCCCTATCCTAGTCCCCAAATTTAAACGTACCATCCAAATCTCCCAGTCTGCACCAGAACAAATAATGTATCACTGACCACATCCCTAGGAATTAAGCTCCTTAAGAATTTACATTCAACAAGGTATAGAGTCACATCTTATATCACTTTGTATCCTAAAGAACACTTGGTACAAGACCTTGGATATATCAGGAGCTTTTAATATTTACTAGCTCAAAATAGTCCTTGATCACTTTGTAGTTCTGTTCTGTGCTGCTGAAACAAAACTGCATAAACTCTGCAAAATCCAAGGGACTTCAATGTGACAGAAACTTAACAGAATTTATTACTGTTTTGTAGTTTACAGACTTGTAGCCTTGCCCCTATTACCACATGTAATGCTTTGTACTGACACCAGTATAGTGGGGTAGGAAGAGATCTAGTCAAAAGTGGACATCAGAACCTGTCAAAAGGGTTTAACATTTACGTTTTACATACTTATCCTTCATTAGTGTTATGTAGCATTAATGTCCTAGTCACTTAACTATATCAACAACTTAAAGAGTTTTTCAGTCAATCTAATTCCCAGGAACATAAAAGAAAACTGGTGCCAATAATAAAAAAAGTAAGCAAGCAGAAAAGCTGCCTTAAATTCTGACAAGATAAGAATTTACACCAACACAATGAAAAATAAGCCTCTGTGTAGTCTATAAGAGTTTTTGAAATCGTTTTATAAGTCTTTAAAAGTCAAAGCAAACTGGTAAACCATTAGCAAAACCACAGGCTACCATTAAAAGACACACAAAAGTATCTGGCAACCAAGTTCTAGCTGGTTCCAGAGTGTGAAAGGCACACAAAAGCATCTGGCAACCAAGTTCTAGCTGGTTCCAGAGTGTGAAAGGTTTTCTGATTGCTAATAAACTCCATTATGCACCCAAGACACTGTCACTTAGCTGCGTCATTTCTAAAAAGGCAACAGGGGCCCAGAAGTTTCAGTGAGCCAGTACTGGCAAACCAAAATAAGAAAAAAATACTCTGTTTTAAGAGTAACTACAAACCTTCTACTCTGGAACCAACTTCCTTCAGTTAAGTTTAAAACTGAAGGTGCCTAAATTCAAAGGAAAGCCTATAGCATGGATAAAGAGAAAAAAAAAATCAAATGGAAAAGTAAATTTAAAAGTTTCTATTTCCAATAAACTGCGTCTCAGAAATCTTCCAGGCGATAAAGACTCGAAGAACAGAGGGCTCTAGACCCATTCGCATTCTCTGAGGCGTGCGCACTGCGCGGAAAGGATGAATGAATGGAAGACCGGCGCGTGTGAAACGCAGCAGGTCCGGCCGGCTAGCCGACCGGCTAAAGCGATCAGTAGGCCTCGCTCCACCCCCTTCCCTCCTCCATGACAGCCCAGTCCCAAGCATGGAGGGGCGAGGACAATGTGATACCCCTTCTCACCACCACCATCCCTAATTCTACTTGGAGAGCTTGACCGTGAGACAGGAGTCCTCCTCCCCACCCCAAACCTTTCTCGCCTCCCCTGGCGCAAACCCCTCCAACTCTCCAGCACGCTGGATTAACACGCGTTCGCCCCTCTCAACTCCCCGAGGCGAGGTCGAACCTCCTGTGCGCGTGCAACGACACCACTCCCGCCTAACCCACCCTCCGGCAACACTCGCCCACCGGCTCCCCACTCCACCCGCCTAAGGAAGACGTGCGCGCGCCCCACATCCGAGCCCCGGGGCTGCAGCTCTGGAAGAAGGTAAAGGCTGCCCCGGAGCTCCCTCCTCCAACTCACTCCTGGCCGGCTCGCCGCCCACCCTGCCTGCGGATCCCAGTGCTCGCTGGGAGCCGGCCCCGCGCCCCGCGATCACGAAGACACCATCCCCACACACCTAACACAGAGCCCCGGCTACCCTCCACCCTGTAGATACCTCGCGGCTCCACGGGAGGCGCCACGCCGCCCCTCCCCCACACCGCTCCCCCAGCTCTCGGGCCCCCACCAGAAAGTGTGCGCTACACGCCGCCTCGGCCAGCCTCCAGGACCTCCCCACTTGTCCGTGGGAGTTCAGGTCCAACATGAGGGGGAGGGGGCGGCAAGGGGTAGGGTGCGCGCCGGGAACGCAGTCCCGTGGACTCCCCCAGTCGGAAGAGAGACGGAGCGCGGGGACCCGTGGGGGTGGGGGCTAAAGGCAATACTCACCGGTTCGACAGTCGCCATCTTAGATCGATCTGATCGCACAACCGCTCCAGAAGGGGGGGTGAGAGAGGAAAAAAATGAGATTCAAACCGGATTGGCCGGCTACTGGCCACGTGACGGACTTGTCCGTTTGGCCCTGGCGGCGCCTGCGCAAGACTGCGGCTGCGTGGGTAACGAGAGGCTTCTGGGAAGTGGAGTCTCTCCCCCGCCCTTT
>NW_016107890.1:460989-470893 GCF_001604975.1 Cebus imitator | reverse complement strand
ACCCCCATCTCTACAAGAAGTTTTTTTTAAAAAAGGACTGGTCACGTGGTCGATGGGTAGGGTGCGCGGTTCTCAGCGCGGCGGACACTCGCGTGCTAGAGGGTAGTTGCAGTCCTCAGCTCTTCCGCCTGAATAGCTGCGGTCACGTTTACTGCCAGGCATGCCTTCTGTGGCCCTTGTCGCCCTGTCCGCCCATCTTCCCCGGAAGGTTGGGAACTGCAGGCTCAGCACACACAATAAGGCTTCATTTGCATAGTCGAGGTCCCAGGACAAGTTGCCTGTGTGTTTACTTAGTTTTCTTTTGACCTCCCACCATTTTCTCTTAGTTTCAAAAAGAAGCAGCGATACAGAGTCGTTTAGGCAATAATCAACCCTCCCCCGTTCCCTGCCTCCGCTAATGCTGGTGGTCGCTCGCTGCCATCTCTGCGAAAAGGGATGGGCAGAACCGCCCGCTGTACCTGCTTCCCACCGGCCTGGGGCGAGGTGGAGGGGAGGACAGCTTTTCCTATCCCAAATCCTGAGATTAGGACCTCAGGGCTAAATCTTGCGTGGCAGTAAAAATTATTTGGAAGTTCTGTGCAGCCGTTCCAATATTCTGCTTTAACGTGCACGGAAATAGCCTAAGTCCAGGTGCCAGCCAGGGAAGCCACTCCGGGCCCCGCTGACTAAGCCCTGGACTGCTGGTCTGGAGTCGTTAGGTTGGGTCAACTATGACTCTTGACGTTGACTCATTCTCCTTAGGTGAGTGACTTAATCACTCGGCGCCTCAGCTTTTTCATTTATGAACCAAAGGTGATGATACACTTACCTCACAAGGGTGTGCTTTGGTAATGACTGTAACCAGCTTTGAAAATGCATTGGACTCTAGAAATGCTTCATAATAAGCAACCTCGTGCCTTCTTAAAGATCAGCTGTTTCTCCGGTTTGTTTTTATAACGAAGTTTACATTTTTTTATGTTTATTTTATTTGATTATGATGTACACCAGTGTAGTTTTAAAGTTTCATTTTTTTTTTCCGTTTACAACTGCAGCTGCCCTCAGTAGAGGATTTCATGTTCACGAAATTATTATTAAGCTCACAACAATCACTGGCAATCAGAAATTTGTCCCCACACTGGCATCTTACATTTCCTTTCCCTCTTAAGATACTGTGCTATCATTTCTCAAGACCGTGTTTTTTGCACAATCTGGCTATTACAAATAGAGATGTAGAAATCTAGGAGATTCCCAAGGTTCTAATGAAGAAGACACTGTCTCATTACTATTTCTCATGCTTCTTAATAATGTCGACGCTGGGAAAAGGAGTGTATGCAGGCTGCCCCTGCCTGTCTACTTATAGTGTTACTGAGGTCCAGAGCTGTGTCATACCTATTATTGAGTACATAATGGATGCTTGAGTTGACTAACACATAATTGAGGCTGTATAAGAACCCAAAGCTATTGCCTGTTCATATGTTTTGGTTTACCTGAATATCAGAAGTGATTAATGAAAGCTTTTGTCTAGCTTTCATTAGAGCTTAGCTCTACTAGGTTTTAAAGTAGGTAGAATTATAAAAGATAAACAGGTAAGTGGATTTCTACTTACAAAGCTATCTACAGTTAACTTAGACTATCCAAAGTAATTTCAGTTGATGGCATTGATATTTTCTGTTGCATAGATTTCCTATTTTCTTCCTACCTTCCTTCCTTTCTTCTTCTTCTTTTTTTTTTTGAGACAGAGTCTTGCTCTGTCACCAGTCACCAGGCTGGAGTGCAGTGGCACAATCTCGGCTCACTGCAACCTTTGCCTCCTGGGTTCAAGCAATTCTCCTGCCTCAGCCTCCCGGGTAACTGAGAATACAGGCTCATGCCACCACTCCCAGCTAAATTTTTTTTTGTATTTTTAGTAGAAACAGGGTTTTACCATGTTGGCCAGGATGGTCCTGATCTCTTGACCTCATTATCCACCCACCTCGGCCTCCCAAAGTGCTGGGATTACAGGCTTGAGCCACTGCACCCAGCCCCTTTCTTCTTTCTCTTTTTTTCTTTCTCTCTCTCTCTCTCTTTCTTCTTTCTTCTTTCTTCTTTTTTTTTCATGGTATCACTCTGTTGCCCACAGTGGAGTGCAGCGACATGATTATGGCTTACTGCAGCCTTGACCTTCTAAGTTCACGGGATCTTCCCACCTCAGCTTCCCAAGTAATTAGGACTACAGGCATGGGCCACTATGCCTGGCTAATTTTTTTTATGTTTTGCAGAGATAGGGGGAGGTAGTGGGGAGCCAACTGTGTTCCCCAGGCTGGTCTCAAACTCCTGGGCTCAAGCGGTCCCCCTGCCTGGGCCTACCAAAGTGCTGGGATTGCAGGCATAAGCCACCAGTCCTATTTTCTTTTTTTCTTCCTTCCCTCCCTCCCTTCCTTCCTCCCTGCCTCCCTCCCTCCCTCCCTTCCTTCCTTCCCTCCTTCCTTCCTTCCTTTCTTTTGAGATGGAGTCTCACTCTGTCACCCAGGCTGGAGTACAGTGGCACAGTCTTGGCTCACTGCAACTTCTGTCTCCTGGTTCAACTGATTCTCGTGCCTCAGCCTGCTGAGTAGCGGGGATTACAGGTACACACCACCATGCGTGGCTAATTTTCATATTTTTAGTAGAGATGGGGTTTCACCATGTTGGCCAGGCTGGTCTCAAACTCCTGACTTTGTGATCCACCCACCTTGGCCTCCCAAAGTGCTGGGATTACAGGCGTGAGGCACTGCACCAGCCTCAGATGTCCTATTTTCATGAAGCTGTTACATAACAGCAAAAAATCGATGAACTTGGCAAGGAAATACCTACATGGGACTGAAAACCAGTGATGTTCTTAAAATCTTTTTTTTAATTTTGAGATGGAGTCTTGCTCTGTCGCCAAGACTGTAGTGCAGTGTTACGATCTCGGCTCACTGCAACCTCCTCCTCCCGTGTTCAAACGATTCTCCTGCCTCACCCTCCCCTGTAGCTGGGATTACAGGCAGGTGCCGCCAAACCCGCCTAAATTTTTGTATTTTTTTTAGTAGAGACAGGGTTTCACCGTGTTAGTCAGGATGGTCTCGATCTCCTGACCTAGTGATCCACCCGCCTCAGCCTCCCAAAGTGCTGGGATTATAGGCGTGAGCCACCACGCCCAGCTTAAAACTTTTTTTAAACAAACAGTTTTTATTTTCATTAAGTTTTATCTTGATCAGTCAAACAAGACTTATGCTTTTACAATACTTATGGATGCTCTATTCTTTACGGATTAGTTTCTTTCCATTTTTAAAACAGTTTTCAACATTTATCTTTATTTTTTTTCAAGCACAGAGTTTCAGGAAAATCTCTGTTTTTGTATATGCTTTGTTGCATGTGTTTTATGACCATTCATGTGTCTTTGCCTATTTGAGATTCTACCGTGTCAAAGATTTAATGATTAGGTTTTTATGGATGTGTGTATGTGGTTGTTTTGATTCTGCCAATCTTAAATACACAGAGCTGAAATTTTATGTTTTATTTCTATATCCTTTTTCTCTGTTTATTCTCTATTATTCTCTTTGCTCTTCAAAGGACTTAAGATTCCAAGTTCATTTACCAAACCTACCAGAAACCATTCAACAAGTACTAAGTTAGTAATGGGAACTATATAATCAGTGGAGGATATTTAAAGGACACAGGAAGTACAGGCATTTCCTTCCCTGACTGTAAAATCTGGTTGGCATACTAAGTCATAGAAATATAAATAGTTCGGTACCCATATAAAGAAGTGTGACTAAGAACCAAAAGGATGCAGTTAACAAGCACCATAACTAGCACGCATTCACATAATGAGTGAGAGAGTCTCATACTTCCTTTCCTCATTTCATTCAGGACTCTGTTCCAAAGTCATCTCCTGAAAGAGGGCTTCCTTGATCACCCTATCCAAATTGCCTTTCTCATTACTCATTATCCCCTTACTCTGCTTTGGTTTTCTTTTTCTTTTTTTTTTTTTAGTTAATTAATTATTTATTTATATAATGATTTATTTATTTACTTAGAGGCAAGCAGGCAGGCTTGCATTTACTTATTTATTTATTTTCTTATTATTTTTATTATTTTATTTTATTTTATTTTTTTGAGATGGAGTCTTGCTCTGTCACCAGGCTGGAGTGTAGTGGCGAAATCTCGGCCCACTGCAACCTCTGCTTCCTGGGTTCAAGCGATTCTTCCGCCTCAGCCTCCAGAGTAGCTGGGACCACAGGCGCGTGCCACCACACCTGGCTAATTTTTTTGTATTTTTAGTAGAGTCAGGGTTTCACCGTGTTGGCCAGGATGGTCTCGATCTCTTGACCTTGTGATCCGCCCGCCTCGGCCTCCCAAAGTGCTGGGATTATAGGCCTGAGCCACCATACCCGGCCTGCTTTCATTTTCTTTAGGCCACTTCATATAACCCTAACTGTAAACTTGCTGTTATGTTAAACATAACCCTTAACCAGGTCCCAATGGTTACATGTTTAGGTAAATTCCAGTCTTGTATTATAATGTTCTAATGCATACATTTATGAGAAATGTGTTTTCCTGTTTAGATAATTCCCTTAGGAAAATTTTTCATCAGTAGAATTAAATGGTTTATAGGATACAAACATAGTTTTGACTGTTTATACAAATTGGAATTAATGTTGCTCTCCAAAAAGTGTGGTATCAACATGTCACAACAGCCTTACCAGTGTTGGGTAGTAAAGAAATTAAAAGAATATATTGTTAATAATTATTATTGCTAGCTTCAATATTTATTCATAGCCTTTACCTTTGTTCCATTACCTGTTATTTTGGAAATGTTGAAATCTACAAAAAATTTGAAACAATACAACGAAAACTTATAAACCCTTCACCTAGATTCTCTAGTTGTTAATCTTTGAATCAATAAGGATTGATAAGGGCCGGGTGCAGTGGCTCACACCTGTATTACCAGCACTTTGCAAGGCCGAGGTGAGTGTATCATCTGAGCTCAGGAGTTCCAAACTAGCCGGCCAACATGGAGAAACCCCGTCTCTACTAAAAATATAAAAATTAGCCAGGTGTGGTGGCATGCACCTATAGTCCCAGCTATTCAGGAAACTGAGGCAGGAGAATCGCTTGAACCCGGGAGGCAGAGGTTGCAGTGAACCGAGATCAAGCCACTGTATTCCAGCCTGGGCAACAAAGTGAGACTGTCTCAAAACAGACAAACAAACAAATAAGGATTGATAAGAATACTGATGTAATTTTGAAAACTATGTAGTAGCCAGTGGGCCTGTCCCTTATGGAAGAGTTATGGAAATGGTTAATAGAACATGGAGTCTCTAGGTGCAATATAGATGGGCAGCCAAGAAGAGTACTATTCAATTTGCACTATCAAAAAAAAAATTAAAAATCAGGGCTGGGCAAAGTGACTCACACCTATAATCCCAGCGCTTCAGGAGGCCAAGGCAGGAAGATTGCCTGAACCCATCAGCCTGGGCAACATGGTAAGCCCTGGTCTCTTAAAAAAATAATAAAAATAAAAATAGCCGGGCACGGTGGCTCAAGCCTGTAATCCCAGCACTTTGGGAGGCCGAGGCGGGTGGATCACCAGGTCAAGAGATCGAGACCATCCTGGTCAACATGGTGAAACCCCGTCTCTACTAAAAATACAAAAAATTAGCTGGGCATGGTGGCGCGTGTCTGTAGTCCCAGCTACTCAGGAGGCTGAGGCAGGAGAATTGCCTGAACCCAGGAGGCGGAGGTTGCGGTGAGCGAGATTGCGCCATTGCACTCCAGCCTGGGTAACAAGAGCGAAACTCCGTCTCAAAAAAAATAAAAATAAAAAAATAAAAATAAATAAATAAATAAATAAAAATAAAAATAAATGAGGGCCGGGCACGGTGGCTCAAGCCTGTAATCCCAGCACTTTGGGAGGCCGAGGCGGGTGGATCACGAGGTCAAGAGATCGAGACCATCCTGGTCAACATGGTGAAACCCCGTCTCTACTAAAAATACAAAAAATTAGCTGGGCATGGTGGCGCGTGCCTGTAATCCCAGCTACTCAGGAGGCTGAGGCAGGAGAATTGCCTGAACCCAGGAGGCGGAGGTTGCGGTGAGCGAGATTGCGCCATTGCACTCCAGCCTGGGTAACAAGAGCGAAACTCCGTCTCAAAAAAAATAAAAATAAAAAAATAAAAATAAATAAATAAATAAATAAAAATAAAAATAAATGAGGGCCGGGCACAGTGGCTCACACCTGTAATCCCAACATTTTGGGAGGCCGAGGCGGGCAGATCACCTCAGGTCGGCAGTTTGAGACCAGCCTGACCAATGTGGAGAAACCCCATCTCTACTAAAAAGACAAAAAATTAGCCAGTTGTGGTGGCACATACCTGTAATCCCAGTTACTTGGGAGGCTGAGGCAGGAGATCGCTTCAACCTGGGAGCCAAGATGGCGGCATTGCACTCCAGCCTGGGCAACAAGAGTGAAACTTCCTCTCAAAAATAAATAAATAATAAAAATAAAAATAAATGATGGATGCTAAGGAAACCATAGGCAGTTATACCCATAAAACATCACAGTCTCCTGCCAAGTTCCTGGACCTGAGCCTTTTTTTTCTTTTTTTTAAGAGGGGGTTTCACCATGATGGCCAGGCTGGTCTTGAACTCCTGACCTCAGGTGATCCACCCACCTCGGCCTCCTAAAGTGCTAGGATTACAGGTGAGAGCCACCGCACCCGGCCCTGAGCCAATTTTTAGACCCAAAATCCATTGACTGAAGAAGTTATGTGACAGGAGACAGGAACTGTGGCAAGCAATAGGGTTAATTATTCCCCAGTTCTTTCCCAGAATGATTTATAGCCATTTATTTGTGTAATTGTGTACTTTGAAAAGGGGAACACCCAAGCATTTCTAATATTGCTGGACTCAGGTTTGACCTGACATCGATACCCAGGCCTGGAGTACTATCCTGCCCTCCTGTTTGAGTGAGGGTATATGGGGTTCGGGTAATACATGAAAAGCAAATAAAAATGGAAGATCCAAAATTCCTTAAAAGTATTTTAAGCAACATTAATAGGAGACTATTATATACAGTTGACCATTGAACAACATGTGTTTGAACTGTGTGGGTATATTTATACCTGGACTTTTAAAATATATCGCAAATTTTTTTGGAGATTTGGAACAATTTGAAAAAACTCACAAACTGAGTAGCCTAGAAATGTTGAAAAATTAAGGAAAATATATGAATGAATAAAATATATGTGTTAATAGATAGACTATTATGTTATTGGTAAGGCTTCTGGTCAACAGTAGACTATCAATAGTTAAGTTTTAGGGGAGTCAAAAGTTATATGTGAATTTTCAGCTGGGCATCGGGGCTCATGCCTATAATCCCAGTACTTTGGGATGCCAAAGCAGGTGGAGCACTTGAGGCCAGGAGTTGGAGACCAGCCTGGTCAACATGGTGAAACCCCGTCTCTAATAAAAATACAAAAATTAGCCGGATGTGGTGGTGGATGCCTGTAATTCCAGCTACTTGGGAGGTTGAGACAGAGAATTTGAACCTGGGAGGCGGAAGTTTCTGTGAGCCAAGATCATGCCACTGCACTCCAGCCTGGACAACACAGCAAGACTATGTCTCAAAAAAAAAAAAAAAAAAGTTATATGTGAGTTTTCATCTGCGTAGGGGCTTAGCACCCCTAACTCACACATTGTTCAAGGGTCAACTCTACTGGGAAACCAACAGATGTGCCTTCTGTAATGAAAACCACACAGAATATGTAGAATGTAGTGCTTACCCATTTTGTAGATTTGAAATGAAGAGGGAATAACTGTTCTACTCTCTAGGAGAAGACTATCTGTAAGAGAACATCCAAACTGATGAAATTGTTAAGGTACTGACATGAAATTACAAAGTACGTTTTATTCTAAGTACATAAGAAAGAAAAATAAGGTATTAGAGGAATCTGAGGCAAGAGAAAGTTGGCAGGGGATAGTTCAAATATTTCTTTATCTTTTTTTTTTTTTTTTTTTTTTTTGAGATGAGGTTTTGCTCTGTTGCGCAGGCTGGAGTGCAATGGCATGATCCCAGCTCACTGCAACTTCTGTCTCTATGTTCAAGTGTTTCTCCTGCTTCAGCCCATGCCCAGCTAATTTTTTAGTTCAAATATTTCTAAGGCCCAGCCCCTTGAGTTAGACCTGTAGCCAATAACTTACACAATAATAATAAAAATGGCAAGGGAGTGAGTAAGCTTAAGTGGTTCACGGGGCTAAAAGCAAGGCAGGATGCAAGGTGTGAATGGAACGAGAAAGTGAAATGTGTTGCCTGGTTATACAGAACTTGATATTTGTTTTTTTGTGCTTTTTTTTTTTTTTGAGACAGTCTTGCTCTGTCGCTAGGCTGGAATGCAGTGGTGCAATCTCAGCTCACTGCAACTCAGCCTCTTGGGTTCGAGTGATTCTTCTGCCTCAGCCTCCTGAATAGCTGGGACCACAGGCGCATGCCACCACGCCTGACTAATTTTCATATTTTTAGGAGATTTGGGATTTCACCATCTTGGCCCGGATGGTCTCAATCTCTTGAGCTCGTGATCCGTCCGCCTCGGCCTCCCAAAGTGTTGGGATTACAGGCGTGAGCCACCGCGCCCGGCCTCTTTCTTTTCTTTTCTTTCTTCTTTCTTTCTCTCTTTCTCTTTTTTTTCTTTCTTTTTTTTTTTTTTTTTTTGAGACAGACTTTCGTTCTTGTTGCCCAGGGTGGAGCAATGGTGCCGTCCCCACTCACTGCAACCTCTGCCTCCCGGTTGAAGCGATTATCCTGCCTCAGCCTCTGAACGCCTCCAGCGGGTATGCAAATTTCCATAAGCAGCAAGGAGCCTCCATGTGGAAAGGAACCAAGACTTAGAGCATTTCTCTTTTGATATTCCAATGTGTAAGAATGTAATAGATTAGATGGTCCCAACTGGTGCCCTCTACCGGAAAAGAACACCAAAGCCACCAGGAGCTAGTCATGAAGAAAGGGAATCTGGAGGTGTCAGGTATAGTGAACCCCAAGTTTCTCTTCAAAGAATCAGTATGTCAGTATGTTCAGCTCTCTTATTCTTTAATTCTCTGTTTTAAAGTTTAATGTCCTTGTAGCTTCAGTAAACAACCTTTTCCACCAGTTCTAATCAGTAGTCCATATGTGTTCCCCCGGTCCCCTGCTGTGTCCTGACTCATCCCGGTCACCTGCTCGGGTCACCTGCTTTGACCCCTGCTTACTTGCTCTGAGCTGCCTGTAACCGTCCATCCTGCCAAACTACACACCCTGCCACTCCGGCTCGTACCCCTGCTCCCTTTAAAATAGCCAATTGGAATTAGACTAGACTATGGTCTACCCTAGCCAGTAGGGGAACAACACAGCAGCAGGGGCTACCTCCGTCAGGGCATAAGTACCTCCTCCCCTCCTTGTCCAGGTGTGCGCTCGCCATTGTTCCATCTGTGAGCTGCACCCTTCTATAGAAGTAAATTCCCTTGCTGAGGAAATTTATATTCGAGTGCTACTTCTTTTGTGGCACTGAAAATTCTACTTATAACAGAGGGAAGTGACCAAGCAAGTGCCAGTATTTGGCATAGCATGTGACTGACAAAAAGCTTTTCGCCCTCCACCTCACATCTTACTTGTCTTAGAGAGTATGTTCTCAAGTATAAGTCAAAAATGCACCAGGTGTGGTGGCTCACGCCTGTAATCCCAGCACTTTGGGAGACCAGAGAGGATGGATCTCCTGAAGTTGGGACTTCAAGATCAGCCTAACCAATGTGAGGCAACCCCGTCTCTACTAAAAATACAAAATTGGCCGGGCGCGGTGGCTCAAGCCTGTAATCCCAGCACTTTGGGAGGCCGAGGCAGGTGGATCACCAGGTCAAGAGATCGAGACCATCCTGGTCAACATGGTGAAAC
>NW_016107890.1:450262-460679 GCF_001604975.1 Cebus imitator | reverse complement strand
GGAGGCGGAAGTTGCAGTGTGCCAAGATCATGCCATTGCACTCCAGCCTGGGCAACAGGAGTGAAACTCCATCTCAAAAAAAAAAAGTATATAAGCTGTCAAAATGTGAGAGTTTGGGCCCCAAACCTAGGGTGGCCTGTAACCACCAATACCAGCAAGGTAATAACGGTTGCAGTAGCAGGCAAAAGCATAATCGAAAACTAGGGCTGCTGGTAAACTGGTCCACTTCTCCAATTCTCTCTTCAGCAGCTAAGTAGCTTGGAATTAGTACAGTCCTCTTTGGACTGGTAATTAATTCAAGGGGAAATGCAAAAACAGAAACTACTTCCCCAATAATGAATGGAAAGTACCAAAATTAAATAAAGATAACTAGGGTGTAATTTTAGGGAAGGACAATTGGATTGTGATTTTAACCAAGAAACGTAAAACTAAGTGGTTGTAATATATTATGCCTGAACAAAAGAAGTACTCTAACGGAGGAAAGGGAATTCATGGCAGTCTCCCTGTCACCTTGAAAAGGAAAGTCCAGGCTGGGCATAGTGGCTCACGCCTGTAATCCCAGCACTTTGGGAGGCTGAGGTGGGTGGATCAGCTAAGGTCAGGAGTTTGAAACCACCCTGTCCAACGAGATGAAACCCCATCTCTGTTAAAAAAAAGAAAAAGCAAAAGGAAAGTCCAGAAAGATTTGGCTGTGTGTTGCCTGCACTACTCGGTTCCCTGGAATACAAATATGGTAGCCGACATGCATGGGCTGAGTATCTCCCTATATCAGACTAGGAAAGGTAGTGAGGCTTGTCATTTTTGAATAGGTTATAAAACTCAAGAACAGGTAGGCCGGGCGCGGTGGCTCATGCCTGTAATCCCAGCACTTTGGGAGGCCAGAGAGGATGGATCTCCTGAAGTTGGGACTTCAAGATCAGCCTAACCAATGTGAGGAAACCCCGTCTCTACTAAAAATACAAAAAATTATCCAGGCGTGGTGGTGCATGCCTGTAATCTCAGCTACTCTGGAGGCTGAGACGAGAATTGCTTGAACCTGGGAGGTGGCGGTGGCAGTGAGCCAAGATCGTGCCAGGGCACTCCACCCTAGACGACAAGAGTGAAACTCTGTCTCAAAAACAAAACAAAAAAACAACTCAAGAACAGGACAGAGGTGGTGGCTCATGCCTGTAATCTCAGCACTCTGGCAGGCTGAGAGAAGAGGACTACTTGAGCCCAGGAGTTTGATACCAGCCTGGGCAACATAACCAGACCCATCTCAATTTTCAAAAATAAAAAATAAAAACAAAGCAAACCTCAAATACAACCTCATAAAATTAATCCTGACAATTGCTCCCAGATGAATGCTGATGAAGATACGCAAAGTCTAAAAGCAGTACTAATCTTGCTTCTACCTCACCAAATATGTTTCTTTTCCCGAATTCTTTTTTTGTGGGGGAGGTTGGGGGACAGAGTCTCGCTCTGTTGCCCGGCCGGAGTGCAATGGCTCCATCTCACCTCATTGCAACCTCTGCCTCCAGGTTCAAGCGGTTCTCTTGCTTTAGTCTCCCGAGTAGCTAGGATTACAGGTGTGCACTACCACGCCTGGCTAATTTTTTTTTTTTTAGATGGGGTTTCACCATGTTGGTCAGGCTGGTCTTGAACTCCCGACCTCAGGTGATCTGCCTGCCTTGGCCTCCAAAGTGCTTGGATTACAGGCATGAGCCACCGCACCTGGCCATGCCTGGCTAATTTTTGTATTATTAGTAGATATGGGGTTTCACCATGTTGGCCAGGCTGGTCTCGAGCTCCTGACCTCAGGTGATCTACTCGCCTTGGCCTCCCAAAGTGCTGGGATTACAGGCATGAGCCACCGCACCCAGAATTCCTGAATTCTTTATCCTGGTTAATGATAAAATCATCTTCCAGTCACTCTTTTTCTAAAATCTTGTCATCTTTCCAATGATGGTAACTCTTTCATCCCCCACATCTAGTAAAAGTTTTAGCAATTATTATTATAATTTTGTTTTTCAAGACGCAGTCTCCTTCTGTTGCCCAGGCTGAAGTACAATGGCACGATCTTGGCTCACTGCAACTTCCGCCTCCCAGGTTCAAGTGATTCTCATGCCTCAGACTCCCAAATAGCTGAGACTACAGATTTGCCCCACCATGGCAGCTAATTTTTGTATTTTTAGTAGAGACAAGGTTTCACCATGTTGCCTAGGCTGGTCTCGAACTCCTGACCTCAAATTATCCACCTGTCTCAGCCTCCCAAAGCGCTGGCATTACAGACGTGAGCCACTGCACCTGGCCATATTTTTATGTTCTCAAATATTCCCTCTCCTCTTCATTCTCACAGTCCTAGTGTAGTGGACATCTATAGATCTATAGTTCAGCTTTCTTTTTGTAATAATTGCAATTCTCATCTTTTGGGGACCTATTCCTTCTCACTCTAACCATGGGTTCTACTAGGACTAACCTTATGGTTCCCCTCACACCAGCCACTACTGGAGGCACACAACCTGGGTGGAAAATTAGGAGCCATAACTGAATGCAGAAACTTAACTTTATGCAAATCAAGGTTATCATAGTGGTCATGGTGGATGCCTTTTTAACAAGGGTCTCTCACAATATTAGTCTAAGCCAGAAGTCACCATACTGTTGACATTTAGGGTCAGATAATTTCCTAGTTGGGACGGTTGTTTTATGTATTGTAAGCTGTTTAGCAGTATCCCTGGCTTCTACCCGTTAGATGCCACTGCCCCCCTTCTCTAGGGTGTGACAACTAAAAATATCTCCAGATATTGCCAAGTGACCCCTGGATGGTGAAATCATCTCAGGATGAGAATTACTGGTCTGAACCATTTGTGGCAATCCTATTACAGGCCAATCAATGTGTAGCATTAAGTTATTGTCCACTAGAGGGCTTCTGGGAAGGTTTCCACAATCCTAAGAAAGTGGACTGGAAGTAAGAGAGCATTTTCTTGAGAGATGTTGTTTTTATGTGAATACTTAAACTAGCTGCAGCCAACATGGAGGGGGAAATGGAGAAATAAGGAATGTAAAGTAGGAGTTAGAATAAATTTTAATCCTTAGCTATTGAAGTGATGGTTTCCCTGCATGCACTTAAAACAATCTTAGAGAAAAAGAAAAAAGAAAAAAAATACGAAAAGAAAAAACAAAACAAAATCTTATCTCTGTATTACCACTTATTTTTTAGTATATATGTATATACTAAAAAAATTAGACATGCTTGAATGGTAGTATACTGTATATACTTTGTGTTATTTCTTTTTACATATTTGTAGATGATGCCTCCACATAAGTATATGAAAAGCTGCCTAATTCTTTTCATTGACTGCAAATTATTTCATTTCATAAATGAGAAATAATTTATCTAACCAGTATCTTGGAGTCTTTTATTTTTTTTTTTAATTTTCCTAATGCAAAGGATGGTTCCATAAACTTCCATTATACATAAGTCATTGGAATAGACATGAGAAGAGAAATTATTAGGCCAGGTGCCGTGGCTCATGCCTGTAATCCCAGCACTTTGGGAAGCCAAGGCGAATGGATTACTTGAGCTCAGGAGTTTGAGACCAGCCTGGCCTACATGGTGAAACCCATCTCTGCTAAAAACACAAAAAAGTTAGCTGGGCATGGTGGCATGTGCCTGTAATCCCAGCTACTTGGGAGGCTGAGGCAGGAAAATCACTTGAACCTGGGAGGTGGAGGTTGCAGTGAGCCAAGATCATGCCATTGCACTCCAACCTGGGTGACAGAGTGAGACTCCCTCTCAGGAAAAAAAAAAAAAAAAAGATGAATTATTAGGTGTGCATATGTGATTTTCATAGATATTATAAAACATCCTGGGCAGAGATTGAATTAACACTCTCATTATCAACATATGGTAGTGCCTGTTACCTCATACTCTGATGAATAAAGTAAGTTATCAAACTTTTTGTGCTTTGGTAATTTCATGAAATATGATACGCAATGTCATTTCAGTTTATATAACAAAACTTGTCAGAATCAAAATGGAATCATTTGTGTAAAACCCTGGCAAATGGAAGACAATGAAAGGAGGGGTCTCACGCGCATATGCCTGATAACAAGAACTATCACAAAAGATGACAAAAAACACAATCTTACACAGAGGCTGCTTCAACCTCTCACAAAAAATACTTCTGCGAAAAATAAAAATACTTGGACTAGGACCCAGGGGAAAAAAAAATAAAAAGAAAAAAAATACTTCTATGAGCACATGTGCTGAGCAACTGCCTGTCCAACCTGGGACTGACACCATCCTTGTTATTGGTCTCTGTAGTCAAAGATAATTGTTTTAAAATAGTTATGTAATCCCCCTCATTTTTCCTTGAAAAACCTTTTACCTCCCAGAACATGCTCACTGTATTCCCATTGCAATGCTCAATTCTCAAAATTATCATTTTCTTTTAGAGATTCTCTCTCTGCCTGTTATTTAGGTTGCCATAATCTGGTGTCGAGAAGTGGGACCCAAAGTGAGCTCACCTTGATAGATTGGTGACCCCTGGAATCAAGTGAAGTTCCCACACTGAGCCCCTTCAAGTTCTCCAATCCTACAGCTCACCTCTTCTGTCACGGTGAAACTCCTTACATTTTGGTGAGTTCTTGGACTCCCTTATTTTGGTGAGTTATTTTGACTTTCTTTGGGATTTGTTTTGGATAATGGCTGCCTTAATAAAGGACCATGTATCCCTCTTGAGACTAGAAAATACGTTTTTTTTCTGGGAAATCCTTTCAGTACAAAGACATTTTATCTTTCTGGTGAATATACTTTTCTGATTTCTATAAAATTTACCTAATGTATTTTCTGGTGAGTTCTTTTTTTTTTTTTTTGCATGCCTCAGCAGCCATTATACAATTCAGTGAGTCCTAGCTGTAATGTAAAAACACCTGAGAAACTAACCACTAAATTTGAGGCTTAAAAAAAAAAAAAAAAAAATAAGAGAGCGTTTTTTCTTTTCATCAAGTGCTATGGAGGTGTAACTCAGATCCAACCAATGAATTTATGTTACTTATATTTTACAGTTTCATGAATACATTTAAAAGTGTAAGCTATAAGATCTTTGTTAACATATGTGTTTATGCATGCTATATGTTCTGTCTACATAGTAAAAATCTGGCATAATTGACCAGAAATCCCTTAAGGAATCCTATTTATTTTGGCTTAGAGATAAATGGGTGCTCATGTAAAATTATATCTAAAACTGTTAAAATATGTAGTAATTAACCCAAATGCCTTTTAGTTTATGTGATTTAAGTGAATCTTTGATAAATAAGCTGGTTTTGAATTTGTCAGTAAAATAGAAATGTCTTTAAAATTGTCAGTATACATTTTTGCCTGCATTTTTTATTCAGACAATTTTATACTTGTTCTAGCTGTTTTAAAGTGTCAGGATTCAATACAAAGGTCATAAAACTATAATTTTGCCTTAGAGGCAAAATGATCATTGTGTGACTGTTAATACGAGTGTCAACTTGATTGGATTGAAGGATACCAAATATTGATCCTGGATGTCTGTGAGGGTGTTGCCAAAAGAGATTAACATTTGAGTCAGCAGGCTGGGAAAGGTAGATCCACCCTTAATCTGGTGAGCACTATCTAATCAGCTGCCAGCAAATATAAAGCAGGCAGAAAACATTAAAAGGAGAGACTGGCCTAGCTTCCGACCCTACATCTTTCTCCCATGCTGGATGTTTCTTGCCTTCAAACATTGGACTCCAAGTTCTTCAGTTTTGGAGCTCGGACTGGCTCTCCTTGCTCCTTAAGCTTGCAGACAGCCTATTGTTGGACCTTGTGATTGTGTTAAGTTAATACTTAATAAACTCCACTACACACACACACACACACACACACACACACATACATATATATACACGATTACCTAGGGGAACCATGACTAATACAGTTTGTTACACTTTTTTTTTTTTTCTTTTGAGATGGAGTCTCATTCTGTCGCCCAGGTTGGAGTGCAATGGCGCAGTCTTGGCTCACTGCAACCTCCACCTCCTGGGTTCAAGCAATTCTTCTGCCTTAGCCTCCCGAATGGCTGAGATTACAGGTGTTCACCACCACACCGAGCTAATTTTTGCATTTTTAGTAGAGACGGGGTTTCACAATGTTGGCCAGGCTGGTCTCGATCTCCTGACCTTGTGATCCTCCCACCTCGGCTTCCCAAAGTGCTGGGATTACAGGCATGAGCCATCTCACCCAGCCATAACACTTTTTTTTTTTTTTTTTTTAAGACAGAATCTTGCTCTGTTTCACAGTCTGGAGTGCAGTGACATGATCATGACTCACTGTAGCCTCAACCTCTCAGACTCAAGCAATCCTCTCACCTCAGCCTGCCACCAAATAGCTGGGACTTGTAAAAAAATTTTTTTGTAGACAGGGTTTTACTATGTTGCCCAGGCTCGTCTCAAACTCCTGGGCTAAAGTGATCCTCCCACCTTAGCCTCCCAAAGTGTCAGGATTACAGGCGTGAACCATCATGCCCAGCCTATTTTTGTGCAACTTTTTGATGAGTAAGTCTAGTTTAATATTGTTACTTTAGTGAAAACAGCTATAACTTCAAAGTAATCAACAAAATATCCATATATTTAACTTTAAAGTTCTTACTTAAGGCAAACACCTAACATTCACATGCTGTAAAAATAGCTAACAGAAAGGTAACTTGAAATAATAATTAGCTCCATGGAATATCTGTTTTCATAAGTAATCTAGGTATAATTGTCAAAAAAATAAATTAGGTAAATGTGACCGGGTGCGGTGGCTCACACCTGTAATCCCAGTTCTTTGGGAGGCCAAGGCGGGTGGGTCACCTGAGGTCGGGAGTTCAAGACCAGCCTAACCAACATGGTGAAATCCTGTCTTAATTTAAAAAAATAATAACAAAAAATAAAAATTAATTTAAAAAAAGAGGGTTATTGAGAGTTAAAAATTCTAATTAACGTATGTGAATTCTGCATGCAAGACGTAGAAGAAATTAAGTTGTGTTTTTGATGAAAAAAATTTAAATATAAGAATTTTTTTAAAGAAAAGAATACTTTTGTCTAAATTCAGAGGTTATTTAAAGTTATTTTAAAAAGTAAATTTAGAAAGAAGATAGCAGCAAGACAGAAAAGAACCAGTAGGTAGAAGAGAGGCTTGCAAAGAAAATAGAAAGTTATAGGTATGAAGATGTATTTTTGGAAAGGGAGGTTAAAAAGAGAAGTTTTTTTTTTTGTTTTTTTTGTGTGTGTGTGTGTTTTGGTATGAGAGAGAATCTCAAGTGGTCAAAATCAAAAGAAAAAAAGAAGTAAATTTTGCCCTAAAGTAAAATGACTGGTTGTTAAAGAAAGAGCAACTATAAATAGGACCAAACCAAAGGTCTAAGCAGTTCACAGAAGGTCTGAGCTCATTGTAAAAGGTTTGTGAAAGATGATACTTGTGAAAGAAATTTTGCGTGTGATCGAGTTGTCTAAAATTACACTTGGTTTTAGCCAAAAGGCCGAGAAGTGATGAAGTTGGCTAAAATTAGAAGAGAATTATTCATTAATATTTCTGAAGATTTAGATTTAATTATATATGTAATTAAATATATATGGCTACATATGTACACATATATATAAATATGTTATGGGTACAAAACTAAAATTTTAATCCCCTATGTTAGAGCAACTTTTTTTGGAATATTGATCTGTTCTTCACAAAATTTGTAAGAGGTTTTGATTTCTAATTCTGAAATCTGTTTCTTTAAGTTTTTAACCATCTTCTGAACTAAGCTTTCTTCTGTTTTATAATCTCTATTTAATTTCCATAATTCCAGGTTAAAAATGTTATCTTCTTCATTTAGAATAGCAATTTCATTTCTCAAAATAGAGTTTTTCTTTGGAAGCTTTTCAGATTCATATCTCAGATGTTCAAATTTGGCTGTATCTCACCACATGTGATTTGCAGGTCAGGGATCATTACCTTCAGCTTCTCCTCTTTTTCTCCTCGAGAAGTTACTCTTTTTGTTTGGCTGGGGTGATGACTCTTTTCTTCAACTTTTTTGTCAGCTCCTTTAACTTTTTTCTCCAGTACTCACTCTGCTGTTGTGACCTGACACTGAATATGTTTGTCTTGAAGGCCTGGGAGAGCAATGCTTTCCTGCAATATAACTGGATTCTGCACTCCTGGCTTTTCTTAATGTATCTGGATTATTCAATGTAATCAGGCAATTTCACATACTTTTGCTTTTTCTAAGAGCCATATATTCTCCCTGCTCAAGGGACTGATTTTCTTGTTTACTTCTATGATACAGTGTTCTCTCATAACCTTAGACATACACTCTTCCAGTGTCTGATTGAATTCAAGTACCTTTATATCAAATCTGACTTCCAGATTATCTGAATGTGCTTCCCATAAAGAAAAGCAATCAAAATGCTGGAGGTTTTTCTTTATCCTTTGGTAATTGGCCTAGGAAACAAAATTTGGTGTTTTATCAAGATAATTTCCCGTGTGTAATATTGTTTTCATTAGGTTTTTGATTATGTAGGAAAACTGAGCTTTAAAAGAGTTAAAGGTTCTTTTCTTGTTTTGTTTTTGTTTTATTTTGCATCTGTGTAATATCCTGTATTTGCTTTAGAAATATTTTAATTATCATTCTGGTTAAGTGAATGACAATTATTTCACAATGACATGTGATCCCATTTTGCTCAGATGTTTTAAACTTTTGACATCTTTGACAGGCTTCCTCAGTACCAAAGTTCTAAATTAAGTTTTCTGGACCTACAACTAACTTTGAGATTTTCCACTTGGGCCTCTGGAGAGCCTCCAAGAATGTATTTCTCATCTGGTAGAGATGTTAATAATTAGGCTTGTTTGATGTATTAAATTATAAGGGAGGCATTGTCAATAAATGATGCTAAATCTTTGTTAAAGTTATATTTATATGAATATGATATTGATATTCTATATATTAACACTGTGACCATTCTGAAGATTATTAAAATTTCTGAAAGTCTGATGATCCTGATGTGATGCTGTCAGTCATGATTCTGGTTGTTATTTTAAAATGATATATGAAATAGAAATAACTGAATTTCCTTGTAATTTGCTAAACTTTTATCAGATTTTTCACCGTGGTTATTCAAAGTCTCTGTCATCCACAATTTTGATTTTTCTCTAAAAGCATCTGCATTCATGCTGGGTGTGGTGGCTCATGCCTGTAATGCCAGTACTTTGTTTGGGAGGCTGAGGCAGGAGAATCACTTGCGGCCACAGGTTCAAGGTCAGCCTGAGCAACATGTCAAGACCCTGTCTCTATTTAAAATAAAATAAATAAATAAATAAATAAAAGCATCTGTAATAAGATTGATGGAAAGACTCTAGCAAATGCTCTTGATATACGTTTCTGATAACATTAAGAATCAATGGCTCTAGTAAAAATTTCCAGAATTCTGTGGCCGGATGTTGTGTCTCAGGCCTGTAATCCCAGCAGTTTGGGAGGCTGAGGCAGGCAGATTACCTGAGGTCAGGAGTTCAAGACCAGCCTAGCCAACATGGTGAAACCCCATCTCTACGAAAAATACAAAATTTAGCTGGGCAAGGTGGCAGGCGCCTGTAATTCCAGGTACTCAGGAGGATGAGGCAGAAGAATCCCTTGAACCTGGGAGGCAGAGGTTGCAGTGAGCCAAGATCACGCCACTGCCCTCCAGTCGGCGACAGAGTGAGACTCTGTCTCAACAACAACAAAAAACCAAAAAATAAAAAACAGGTCTCATCCAATTTCCCATGGCCATTTGATTTATTCAGTTGGTTGCTGGTTGCCTTTAAGCCTAAGTTCATGGCTTAAAACTGTTATGCAAACTGGGATTATCATATTACTATTAATTTTACCTAGTATTTTCTTTTTTAAACTTTGTAGCTGTTGCCTGTCAAATTTCTGCAGATATACAGCTCCTTACAGAATAATGCTGGTCCAGCACTTTGAGATGATAGACAACACCTGTGGAACACACAGAAACTTAGCAATGGACTCCAGGTGGATTTAACCTGAGAGTCACTTCCTCCAAACCTTCTTTAATAAAATGGTTTTGCCACTGACTCTTAGTCACGAGTCATTCTCTCCAATGTAGTACTAGACAACAACCTGGGACACATAAGTCTTGGCATTGAGGGACAATGAAAACCTAACTCCATAGCTGAGTGTGATGGCATTTGCCTGCAGTCCCAGTTACTCAGGAGGCTGAAGCAAGAGGATCACTTCTGCCAGGAGTTCAAAGCTATAGTGCACTGTGACTGAGCCTATGAATAGACACTGCACTGCAGCCTGGGCAACATATCAAGACTTTTTTTTGAGAATCTCACTCTATTGCCCAGGCTGAAGTGCAGTGGTGCGATCTTGGCTCACTGCAACCTCTGCCTCCCGGG
>NW_016107890.1:447858-449877 GCF_001604975.1 Cebus imitator | reverse complement strand
TTTTTCACTAGAGATGGGGTTTCACCGTGTTGCCCAGGCTGGTCTCAAACTCCTGAGCTCAGGCAATCTGCCTGCCTTAGCCTCTTAAAGTGCTAGGATTATAGGCATGAGCTACTGTGTCCAGCCTGGCCCTACTTTTTTTAAAAGTAGGAAAAAAAAACACCAAAAACCTAACTATGGGATAATTGATCAGCAATGCTTGTAGAAAAAGATTTTGATCAAAAGGGGGACATATAAAACTTGTCAGGGTCAAAAAAGAGTCGCTTGTGTCAAACCCTGAAATATGGACCCAGAGGAGGCCACAAAGGGAGGGTTGTCACGCTTGTAGACCTGATAAGGACTATCACAAAAGACTGGCTGCAAAAACCACAACCTTGCACAAAGGCCGTCACAACCTTACACAAAAAATATTTCTGTGAGTACATCTGCCTAGCAACTGCCTGTCCAGTCTTGGCCAGCCCAGTGATGTCACCCTTGTTATTGATTCTTGTAATGAAGAATAATTGTTTACAAACACTTATGTAATCCTTTCATTTTTTTCTTTAAAAACTCTTGTCTTTTATTGCCTCCCTGAATATGCTCACAATGTTCCCATTGCTATGCTCGATCCCAAGTAAATATCATTATCAATCCTGAATAATTATCAATAAATATTTTAAAAATATTTTTAAATGTAAAATATATGCATATATATATTTATAGTATATATAAATATATTTATAATATAAATATGTATAATAAAGTATTATGTGTATGCATATGTGTGTGTGTGTATATATATATATATATATATATACACACACACTGGGGCTAGAGTGCAGTGGTGCGGTCTAGGCTCACTACAACCTCTGCCTCCTTGGTTTCAAGCGATTCTCTTGTCTCAGCCTCCCGAGTAGGTGGGACTACAGGCACACTCCACCACACCCAGCTAAAATTAATAGTAATATATTAATAGTAATATATATATATACTTTTTGAGACAAAGTCTCATTCAGTCACCCATGCTGAAGTGCAGTGGCATGAACATGGCTCACTGCAGTCTCAACCCCTTGGGCTCAAGTGATCCTTCCACCTCACCCCTCTGGATCGCAAGGACTACAGGTGTTCACCACCTTGCTTGGCTAATTAAAAAAAACTTTTTTTTACAGACAGGATCTCCTTGTGGTGCTCAGGCTGGTCTCAAACTCCTGGCTCAAGCAATCCTCCTGCCTTAAGCAATCCTCCTGCCTTGACCTCCCAAAGTTCTGAGATTACAGGCACTTACAGGTGAGCTACTGCATCTGGCTATATATATAAATTTTTTTCATTTAATTTATTATTATTTTTTTAGAGACCAGATTTCACCATGTTGGCCAGGCTGGTCTCAAACTCTTGACCTCGTGATCTGCCTGTCTTGGCCTCCCAAAGTGCTGGGATTACAGGCATGAGTCACTTCACCTGGTCTATTTATATATTTTTTTTAATCCCCCCATCTGTACACTGAGTATGTGTGTGTGTATAATCTATTTTTATGTAGTTTCATGTTTTAGATCTTAAGCTTAAATCTTTGGATTATTTAGCAATTTTTTGGTTTAATGTGTTATATAAAAACCTTTGTTTTTTCTGAACTATTATCCTATAGTACCATGATGTTTTCTTGGGAACTGTAAACTGTACCATAATATTAGGAATCAGTATTGTAATAACACCTACACTATAGGGTGTGTAGTATGTACAAACCCAGGTTCTGGAACCAGAATGTCTGATTGTGTGTGTTGCTTACCATCTGTGTGCCCTTGGACTTTTTTTTTTTTTTTTTTTTTTAGATGAGTCTCACTCTGTTGCCCAGGCTGGAATGCAGTGGTGTGATCTCGTCTCACTACAACCTACGCCTCACGTGTTCAAGTGATTTTCCTGCTTCAGCCTCCTGAGTAGCTGGGATCACAGGTGCTCACTACCACACCTGGCTAATTTCTCTATTTTTAGTAGAGACGGGATTTCCCCATGTTGGCCAGGCTGATCTCGAACTCTTGACCTCAG
>NW_016107890.1:442843-446846 GCF_001604975.1 Cebus imitator | reverse complement strand
CTACAGTGTTTTCACCATTAAAATTTATGATCGTGGTCTTTCCTTCTTGCCTTTGTATAGGGCCAAAAGAGAGACATTGGCTGTTTTGACAACCTTAAAGCGAACTCCAGGAATATCACCAACAGCATGACCTTTGCAACCAAATCCAGTAACAAGAACTTCATCGTTTTCCTCAATAAAGTTTGAGCAACCATCATTGTGTACAAAGGCTGTGATTTTCTTGCCATTCTTGATCAGCTGGACCCTGACACACTTCCTAATGGCAGAATTTGGCTGCTTAGCTTCAACTCCTACTTTTTCTAGCAGGATTCCTTTTGCATGAGAAGTACCTCCAAAAGGGCTGGCCTTCAGGGCTATGCCCAAATGGGCTTTCTTGTACTGTTTATCATGCCACTTCTGGTCTTGTCGGTGGCTACGGAGCTTCCTAGCAGTACAAAGTCCATGACACTTGCCTATCCTGCCGGCGTCACGGGCCTGAGCGAAAGAGTGCTTTATTCTATTTTTTAAGAACAGAGACAGAGTCTCACTATGTTGCCAAAGCTGGTTTTGAACTTCTGGACTCAAGTGATCCTTCTGCCTCAGCCTCCCAAAGTGCTGGGTTTTGAAGGCATGTGTCACCATTCCCGGTTCATCATCCAGTTTTAATTGTTATTGTCTTATGGCCTTCAAAGGTCTTGGTATATTGGGAGGATTACTTGAGCCCAGCAGTTTGAGACCAGCCTGGATGATATAGAGAGATCTCAAAAAAAAACAAAAAACAAAAAAAGCCTTGGTATAAGGTTGAGAACTCTTCCCTAGTTTCCACATAGATGGTGCTATTGTTCCTAGCACCTAAAAGAAGGAAGTTTTGTGGGTCTGTACCTATCCTTTCAGATTTGCTGTAAGTCGTAAACCCAATGTTGAAGTATTTTATTTTAGATTATGCTCATATGGTGACCAGACCTATGATATGTCAACTGGTCAATATTTTTTTTTTCTTTAGGCCCTTTGTAATTTGGGATCTTTTGCGTTGCCCATCAGCACTGTCTAGGGATTCCCGCAAACTTCAGCATTCTCTTCATGTTTATGTCTCCTGGGTGCCTTTTTCTGTTTACATGCACGATAATTTCTATCCTGAAAATTAACTTTTCTTTCTTTCATTCATTCATTCTTTCTTTCTTTTTTTCTTCTCCTTCTTTCTCTCCCTCCTTCCCTCCCTCCGTCCCTCCCTCCTCCTCTCTCTCTCTCTCTCTCTCTCTCAGACAGGGTCTCTGTTGTGCAGCCTGGAGTGCAGTAGTGTGATCATGGCTCACGCAGTCTCAACATTAAGGGCTCAAGCAGTCTTCCCACCTCAGCCTCCTGAGTAGCTGGGACTACAGGCATGCACCACCAGGCCCACCTAATTTTTTGTTTCTTTGTGTGTGTGTGTGTGTGTGTGTGTGTGTTTTTTTTTTTTTTTTTTTTTTTTTTTTGTAGAGAAAGAGTTTTGCTATGTTGCCCAGGCTGGTCTCAAACTCCTTGGTTTAAGTGATTCATGCATATCGGCCTCCCAATAGGTGGCTCATGCCTGTAATCCCAGCCCTTTGGGAGGCCGAGGAAGGTGGATCACCTGAGGTCAGGATTTCGAGACCAGCCTGATCAGCATGGTGAAACCCCCATCTCTACTAAACATACAAAAATTAGCTGGGCATGGTGGCAGGCACCTGTAATCCCAGCTACTTGGCAGGCTGAGGCAGGAGAATCACTTGAACCTAGGAGGCAGAGTTTGCTGTGAGCCAAGATCGTACCATTGCACTCCAGCCTGGGTGACAAGAATGAAACCCCATCTCAAAAAAAAAAAAAAAATTAGCTGGGCATGGTGGCTTGCATCTGTAATCCCAGCTACTCATGAGGCGGTGGCAGGAGAATTGTTTGAACCCAGGAGGCAGACATGCAGGAAGGCAGAGGTTTCAGTGATCCCAAGTTTGGGCCATGCCCTCCAGCCTGGGCGGCTGAGGGAGAGCCACTGCGCCCCGCCAGTAGGCAGTATTATCCCCATTTTCAGATGAGAAACCTGAGAGGCAGAGATGTTAAGTGCATTGCACAAGTCACACTGCTAACACACGCAGAGTCAGAATACGAACCCCGGCAGTCAGCCTCTGGTCTGCACTCCTGGCCACTTGGCCATGCTGCCTCAAAATATGTAAGGGAAACATTCTTTTACACAGGACAAGCATTCAGTAAGTCCTTTTTATCATACTATTTGGGATATATACTATGAAAAATATGATCTTCCACGAATGGTACAGACAATAGAAAGCAAATGTCTAAGAGTTCCAGAAACTGAAGAAATAGGTAAACTCAGTACAAAATAAACATTTTAATCAATTAGTGACATATTATAACCAGATTTTTTTTTTTGAGATGGAGTCTTGCTTTGTTGCCCAGGCTGGCACCCAGTGGTACTATCTTGGGTCACTGCAGGCTCTGCCTCCTGGGTTCAAGTGATTCTCCTGCCTCAGCATCCTGAATAGCTGAGACTACAGGCATGTGCCACCACGCCCAGCTAATTTTTGTATTTTTGGTAGAGACAGGGTTTCACCTTGTTGGCCAGGCTGGTCTAGAACTCCTGGCCTCAAGTGATCTGCCAGCCTCAGCCTCCCATAGTGCTGGGATTACAGCCATGGGCCACTGCACTGGCCTATAATCAGATTTGAAGTCAACTTTTACCTAGTTAATGATAAATTATTCTTGAATCCTCAATGAATACTTTTGGTATTTTTCAACAAAACAAATTCAAAACTTCATTTTATTTTTCCTATTTAATTCTGTTTAATTTGGATAAATACTTTGCTCTAAACAAATGTCGTTTATTTACTTTCCATGGATGATCACGATAGATTCAGTCTTTATTTATTTATTTATTTATTTTGTTCTTCAGCACCACATTTGCTTACTGGAGCTATGGTTCTTCCACCAGCACTGTGTTTCCCTAGAGGATCTGGTTCTGCTCTGTTGGCTTGGTAATTTTTTTCCGGGTTCTGCAAGGTTCAAAGAGGCCACCATGCTCGGTCTTCTTTTTTATTTCTTTTTTCCCCCAGTGAAAACTGGAAAAGCTGCTAGACAAATTCTAAAAAAGACGTAACACTAGTAAATATTCTTATTCTGTGGGTACTGAGCATGAAATTCGAATCTTGGCTTCCCGGTATCTAAGGTAAAAAGAAAAAAAATGAGAACAAAAATATTTTAAAATATTTAACTTTTATCTTCATTTATTTTTCCCTTTCCTTTCTCTCATGTTAGCCAGGTCTGCGTTTTCTTCTTCAAGGTCAAGTCTGTGGTGAGAATGGACATTGAACTTGCCTAGAAAACTATCTGGTTTTATTTCAAAAGGCTTAGCCTCAGTAGAGGAGAGAAGTAGCAGGTAAAGATAAAATGACTTACAAAAAGCTGAAGTAAAAGAACTTTGCTCAGTTGAGAAAAAATATTCCACATGCTTAGTAATACCGGAGGAACCTGAGTTTTGGACGTGGGGACCCTGATCATGATTTGCGGTAGTATTGCTTGGGAGAGAGCAAGAGACCCCAAGTATGAAATTCTCAGCCTTGGCAAAAAATACCCATGCTGTAAACCTGGCGTGAAAGCAGCTAAGCTCTACTTGACCTGGAGGACTAATGCAGAAAGATCATGGAAAGGGCTATGACGAGATGACCAAAGACCAGTGGGCCTTTCTGTTACCTCCTTGATGCCCTGGCACCACAGAAGATTCCAGAACCACGAATGACCTTGGGGAGATTGGCATCAAGCTTAAAGAAGGAACAAAGTTAAATATGTACTGCTGGGTAGAATTGTGGGGTGGGGGAGTGTTGCTCAGAATCAGAAAGCATCTTGATGTACAAAATTTTTTGCACATCTGTACCTGAGCACTGATATTCCCACCCACTATACCTTCTCAGAAAAGACAAGAATCAAGCTCACTTCTGAGTTTCAAATGACTCACAGTGGCTGCAAGGACAGTTAAGGTTTTTTTTTTTTTTTTTTTTTT
>NW_016107890.1:437981-442757 GCF_001604975.1 Cebus imitator | reverse complement strand
TCTTTCCTTCTTTCTTTTTTTTTTTTTTTTTTTTTTTTTTTTTTTTTTTTTTTCTTTTTCTTTTTTTTTTTCATTTTTTCTTTTTTTTTTTTTTCTTATTACTCTCACTTCCTCTTAACAGAGATGGGGTTTTACTATATTGGTCAGGCTGGCTCGAACTCCTGACCTCAGGCAATCCACCCCCCTTAGCCTCCCAAAGTTCTGAGATTACAGGCGTGAGCCACCACGCCAGGCTTTATTTAGGCTCATTCTAATCACCAGCCAAAATGACATGCTCAGGGAATCTTAGGTAATGGGGTGTTAAAGTAAAGAAGACAAATTTCTGTCTTGCTGCCAGTCCCCCCACCCCTGTTGGAATGAATCTGTAGAATCATTTGGGATATTACTAGTTCTTGCCATTGTGTTCTCATGCTACTGTGGATTCCTATTGCAGTCCTGTACCATTCTGGTGACTCAGCTACTCTCTGTAGCTGCTATTCCTGCTGCTGAGCAATGAACTGACTTCTCTCCATTGTTTTTCTTAGCTTTTGCCATTCATGGTTTCTGACTACTCTTGGCTTTTATTGTTTCATGGCTTCTGATCATTGCCTTTTCTGTGGGTTTTGGTTGGCTTTGTTCTTTTCTTTTTTTGAATTCTACCCCCCCGATAAACTGCTGACTTACTCTGTGTGTTACACACTCAGCTTTGTAAGAGAGAATATTGATCCATTCATTCAGTCCTGGGCATCTCTGTTGGGCAGGGCTATCACTCCGGAATCACTTGCTTCCCCCTGCTCCAAGCTGCATCCAGGGATAGGGGTTCTCGAGCTTTTCTTTTTCTTTTTTTTATTTATTTTTTATTTTTTAATGTAGTTTATATATATATACACACATATATATATATATTTTATTGCATTTTAGGTTCTGGGGTACATGTGTAGAACATGGAGGATTGTTGCATAGGTACATATCTTTTTTTTTTTTTGAGCTAGAGTCTCTCTCTGTCGCCCAAGCTAGAGTGCAATGGTACGCTCTCAGCTCACTGCAACCTCCGCCTCCCAGGTTAAAGTGATTCTCCTGCCTCAGCCTCCCAAGTAGATGGTATTACAGGCTTGTGCCACCAAGCCTGGCTAATTTTTGTATTTTTAGTACAGACGGGGTTTCACCATGTTGGTCAGGCTGGTCTTGAACTCCTGACCTCGAGTGATCCACCCTCCTCTGCCTCCCAAAGTGTTGGGATTACAGGTGTGAGCCACTGTGCCTGCCCAGTTCTCAAGTTTTTCTGCGCTTACCTTGCAAGGAGCTGTAATTGTGGCAGACCCTGTGAGAAGAATGAAAGCTAACACTTATAGAGTGCTAGCCGTGGGCCAGACATTGTTCTAAGTGCTGTATAGTCTGTTTGACCTTCCAAACAATATACTTATTTTACAGATAAGAGAGCTAAGATGGTTAAAGTTGACAGTACTTCCAGGATCACATAGCAAGTAAGCAGCAGAGCTAGGATTCTAGCCAGGCAGTCTAGCTTTTTTATAGGCAGTGCTCTCTGCTTGTATTCTGTGAAATCTCTTTATATTAGGGTCTGCTCCTTTATTTTCTGAGTTGAGACAGATAATCCAGCTCTTCAATTAAGGCAAGAATGTCCTTACTAACCTGTTGATTGCATATCAATCTCTGAGTATCACTAACAGTATTAGTAAGGAAGATTGTTTCAACAATCCCACACATTCATTAAATGCTCTCTTCCTAAGTGAAACAGAAAAAAGAGATACTAGGGTAAATATTTTCTTTCAATATAATTCAGCATTCCAGACTATCAGGAGCATAACATATTTCTGTTCAGGGACCTCTATTTTCGTTTATTTTCAAAGAGGATAGAAGCCTTAAAAGAGCAGCTTCATTAATATCAGATTTTTCAGAGTCCTCCAAAAATGTCTTATAGGCATGTCATATCCAGTTTTTCTAAATTATAGA
Organism: Cebus imitator; assembly: GCF_001604975.1. Taxonomy (NCBI): domain Eukaryota; kingdom Metazoa; phylum Chordata; class Mammalia; order Primates; family Cebidae; genus Cebus; species Cebus imitator. The sequence continues at coordinate 440,807 of NW_016107890.1, read as the reverse complement.
ATCAAGTATTTATAAACAATAGCATTGCTTTAAGTAAGATGAAATAATGTTAGGAACTGAAAGCATATCCTGTTCATCTTTGTAAAAAATATCAGAATAGTGGGAGCTTAAAAAATTAAGACAATTGAACTTATGGAGATATACAGTAGAATGATGGTTACCAGAGGCTGAGAAAGGTAGTTGAAGAGTGAATGGTTAATGGGTACAAAAATGTAGTTTGATAGAATGAATTAGCATAACAGGGTGAATACAGTACAACAGTAATTGTATATTTTAACATAACTAAAATAATATAATTGGATTGTTTGTAACACAAAGAAAGGATAAATGCTTGAAGTGATGGATAATCCATTTACCCTGATATGATTATTATGCAATATATGTCTGTAGCAAAATATCTCATGTGCCTGCCCCATAAATATTACATCTAGTATGCACCCACAATTTTTTTTTTGAGATGCAATCTCCCACGGTGGCCCTGGCTGGAGTGCAATGGCGCAATCTTGCCTCACTGCAACCTCCGCCTCCCGGGTTCATGCTATTCTCCTGCCAAAGCCTCCTGAGTAGCTGGGATTAAAGGCACACACCACCACACCCAGCTAATTTTTTCTATTTTTAGTAGAGGCCAAGGTTTCACTGTGTTGGCTAGACTGATCTTATTTTTTATTTTTATTTATTTATTTTTTTTTTGAGACGGAGTTTCGCTTTTGTTACCCAGGATGGAGTGCAATGGTGCGATCTCGGCTCACCGCAACCTCCGCCTCCTGGGTTCAGGCAATTCTCCTGCCTCAGCCTCCTTAGTAGCTGGGATTACAGGCACGTGCCACCATGCCCAGCTAATGTTTTGTATTTTTAGTAGAGACGGGGTTTCACCATGTTGACCAGGATGGTCTCGATCTCTTGACCTCGTGATCCACCCGCCTCTGCCTCCCAAAGTGCTGGGATTACAGGCTTGAGCCACCGCGCCCGGCATAGACTGATCTTAAACTCCTGACTTCGTGATCCACCCACCTTGGCCTCCCAAGTACCCACAATTTTTTAAAAGAATTTTAAAATATCAGAATACATGTAATAAATAGTAATGAAGATAAAATTACTTGAGAATCCCTAAAGACACATTATTGGTATTTTTGTAGTAAAGACTTATTGAAAAAAAACTTGCCAAAAAATAAAAAAAATAAAAAAATAAAATAAAAAAGAAAGAAAAAAAAACTTGCCTAAATGCAGCAAGTATTTTGAGAAGAAATATGATTTAACTGTAAGATATGGAAGGAGACTGAAATGCATTATTCAATTGCATTATTCATTTTGATGCTAAGACTGAGATACAGCAAGGCGGATGGCTTATGCAATCCCAGGTTGCATATTGCCACTTTTTGAATTACCAAGAGACACTTGATTAAATAGCATCACACCGTCATTCTCACAACAGCAGCTGTACTCACAGCCGGGTGTAGCGGCATTCTCATAAAGGCATTCTGACCACGGTAGCGTGTCTGACCTCTCCTCTGAGACTTCTCTGCTTGCTCCTGTGGATCTCACCGCTCTCACTGCTTTCCGATATGTCCAGAATGGAGCTGAAATGGAGTTCTGCCATAATTCAAAGTCTGTGAATGGATACTAAAAAATTCCTAATTTATATGCTACATGGTATATGTTCCTTTGAGAGACATAAAGATATGCATATAGAGTAACCGGGAAGGACTGATGTAGAAGTACTATTTTGCTAAGAAAAGAAGCAATAGAAATCAGTAAACTCACTTCATGTGAGTGTACCACTAAGCAGTGTGAAATGGCAGCTGGAGAGGGGCTTGTAAGAAGCTGATAAATGTATGAATCAAACAGAGGCTTTTCTTTCATTTCCAAACAGGTTTGGTGTGATATAGTTGTCTTTCCTGCTACCTACTTGGAAGACATGACAAAGTACTCTGTGTAATTTGAGCCCAAACTGGAAGGTATGAAAGAATTGTACTTCCTCTTGCTTCTTCCCTTTTCCTGGGCCTCTTTCTGCTGTGAACTTAAGCAGAATATAAAAGGTTATTTCCTTACATACAAATGTCATGTTCCTGGATAATCAAGTCTTTAGATCCTACTAGCCTGTATGATGTATTACTTTCACAGTTCAAAACAAAGTTCAGAATTTGCAGTGAGGCTTTGGTGTTAATGTACATATCACATATTCCACAATTTATGGATATTTGTCTTAACTATAATTACTCAAAGTCTCCACTTATTTTAAATGTATCACAAGCACTCAAGACAGAAATCAGAACGGTGCAATAAGCACCACATCTCTATATACCACATCTCTAGACCCACTTTGTAAAAAAATTACTTTTAGTTCATCTTGCCTCCATAATCAATCTTAGAACAGTTTTGTAACATATTGTATACTATGTCAGCAGAAATCAATCCAAGCAACTCTTCAGCATCTCGTGCTAACCTCAAAGGAACAGCAGATGACACCACTTACCATTTTAATTTGTTAAATGGTATTGAGGGAAACCAGATGTGGAACACACATTTCCAATTAAACTTTGCAGTGCTTGGCTGATATTTATCTGAGGCATTGCATTTTAGATGCTGGAATTGTAGTAGCACAAAATTTTAGTCAACTAATTTTGAGGCTGAATTGCAGAGTGAAACATGCTGTTTTATTTCTTTTTTTTCCCCCCCCATTTATTTATTTTATTGCATTTTAGCTTTTGGGGTACATGTGAAGAACATGCAAAATTGTTGCATAGGTACACACATGGCAGTGTGGTTTGCTGCCTTCCTCCCCATCACCCACATCTGGCATTTCTCCCCTTGCTATCTCTCCCCAGC